>NC_140992.1:156286018-156314233 GCF_052327205.1 Somniosus microcephalus | reverse complement strand
GGGGGAAGAGAGAGAGCGGCTGGGGGGGAAGAGAGTGAGCGACTGGGGGTGAAGAGAGAGAGCAACTGGGGGGGAAGTAGAGATAGCGACTGGGGGGAAGAGAGAGAGCGACTGGGGGGAAGAGAGAGAGCGACTGGGGGGGGAAGAGATTGAGCGACTGGGGGGGAAGAGAGAGAGTGACTGGGGGGAAGAGAGAGAGTGACTGGGGGGGAAGAGAGAGAGTGACTGGGGGTGAAGAGAGAGAGCGAATGGGGGGAAGAAAGAGAGCGACTGGGGGGAAGAGAGAGAGCGACTGGGTTGGAAGAGAGAGAGCGACTGGGGGGGAAGAGAGAGAGCGACTGGTGGGGAAGAGAGAGAGCGACTGGGGGGGGAATAGAGAGAGCGACTGGGGGGGAAGTGAGAGAGCGAATGGGGGGAAGAGAGAGAGCGACTGGGGGGAAGAGAGAGAGTGATTGGGGGAAGAGAGAGAGCGAATGGGGGGGAAGAGAGAGAGCGACTGCAGGGGAAGGGAGAGAGCGACTGGGGGGGAAGAGAGAGAGCGACTGGGGGGGAAGAGAGGGAGCGACTGGAGGGGATGAGAGAGAGCGACTGGGGGGAAGAGAGCGAGCGACTGGGGGGAAGAGAGAGAGCAACTGGGGCGAAGAGAGAGAGCGACTGCGGGGAAAGAGAGAGAGCAACTCGGGGGGAAGAGAGCGCGCGACTGGGGGGGAAGAGAGAGAGCGACTGGGGGGGAAGAGAAAGAGCGACTGGGGGAAGAGAGAGAGCGACTGGGGGGGAAGAGAGATAGCGACTGGGGGGAAGAGACAGAGCGACTGGGTGGGAAGAGAGAGAGTGGCTGGGGGGTTAGAGAGAGAGCGACTGGGGGGAAGAGAGAGAGCGTCTGGGGGGGGAAGAGAGAGAGCGACTGGGGGGGGAAGAGAGAGAGTGACTGGGGGGATGAGGAGAGAGCGACTGGGGGGTAAGAGAGAGAGCGACTGGGGGGGGAAGAGTGAGAGCGACTGGGGGGAAGAGAGAGAGCGACTGGTGGGAAGAGAGAGAGCGACTGGGGGGAAGAGAGAGAGCGTCTGGGGGGAAGAGAAAGAGCGACTGGGGGGGAAGAGAGAGAGCGACTGTGGGGAAGAGAGAGAGCGACTGGGGGGGAAGAGAGAGAGCCACTCGGGGGGAAGAGAGAGAGCCACTGGAGGGGAAGAGCGAGAGCCACTGTGGGGGAAGAGAGAGAGCGGCTGCGGGGGGAAGAGAGAGAGCGACTGGGGGTGAAGTGAGAGAGCAACTGGGCGGGGAAGAGAGATAGCGAATGGGGGGGAAGAGAGAGAGCGACTGGGGGGGAAGAGAGAGAGCGACTGGGGGAAGAGATAGAGCGACTGGGGGGGAAGAGAGAGAGCGACTGGGGGGAAGAGAGAGAGTGACTGGGGGGGAAGAGAGAGAGTGACTGGGGAGGAAGAGATAGAGCGAATGGGGGGGAAGAAAGAGAGCGACTGGGGGGAAGAGAGAGAGCGAATGGGTTGGAAGAGAGAGAGCGACTGGGGGGGGAAGAGAGAGAGCGACTGGGGGGGAAGAGAGAGAGCGACTGGGGGGGGAAGAGAGAGAGCGACTGCGGGGGAAGAGAGAGAGCGACTGGGGGGGAAGAGAGAGAGCGACTTGGGGGGAAGAGAGAGAGCGACTGAGGGGGAAGAGAGAGAGCGACTGGGGGGGAAGAGAGAGAGCGACTGGCGGGAGGAGAGAAAGCGAATGGGGGGGAAGAGAGAGAGCGACTGGGGGGAAGAGGGAGAGCGACTGGGGGGGAGGAGAGAGAGCGACTGGGGGGGAAGAGAGAGAGCGACTGGGGGGAAGAGAGAGAGCGGACTGGGGGGGAAGAGAGAGAGCGACTGGGGGGAAGAGAGAGAGCGACTGGGGGGGAAGAGAGAGAGCGACTGGGGGGGAAGAGAGAGAGAGCGACTGGTGGGGAAGAGAGAGTGCGACTGGGGAGGAAGAGAGACAGCGGCTGGGGGGAAGAGAGAGAGCGACTGGGGGGGAAGAAAGAGTGCGACTGGGGGGGGAAGAGAGAGATCGAGTGGGGGGGAAGAGAGAGGGCGAGTGGGGGGGAAGAGAGAGAGCGACTGGGGGGGGGAAGAGAGAGAGCGACTGGGGGGGGAAGAGAGAGAGCGACTGGGGGGAAGAGAGAGAGCGACTGGGGAAGAGAGAGAGCGACTGTGGGGAAGAGAGAGAGCGTCTGGTGGGAAGAGAGAGAGCGACTGGAGTTGAAGAGAGAGAGCGACTTGGGGGGAAGAGAGAGAGCGACTGGGAGGGAAGAGAGAGAGCGACTGGGGGGGAAGATGGCGAGCCACTGGGGGGGAAGAGAGAGAGCGGCTGGGGGAGAAGAGAGAGAGCGACTGGGGGTGAAGAGAGAGAGCGACTGGGGGGGAAGAGAGATAGCGACTGGGGGGGAAGAGAGAGAGCGACTGGGGGGGAAGAGAGAGAGCGACTGGGGAGGAAGATTTAGAGCGACTGGAGGGGAAGAGAGAGAGTGACTGGGGGGAAGAGAGAGAGTCACTGTGGGGGAAGAGAGAGCGACTGGGGGGGAAGAGAGAGAGCGAATGGGGGGGAAGAAAGAGAGCGACTGGGGGGAAGAGAGAGAGCGACTGGTTTGGAAGAGAGAGAGCGACTGGGGGGGAAGAGAGAGAGCGACTGGTGGGGAAGAGAGAGAGCGACTGGGGGGGAAGAGAGAGAGCGACTGAGGGGGAAGTGAGAGAGCGAATGGGGGGGAAGAGAGAGAGCGACTGGGGGGAAGAGAGAGAGTGATTGGGGGAAGAGAGAGAGCGACTGGGGGGGAAGAGAGAGAGCGACTGCAGGGGAAGGGAGAGAGCGACTGGGGGGGAAGAGAGAGAGCGACTGGGGGGGAAGAGAGGGAGCGACTGTGTGGGAAGAGAGAGAGCGACTGGGGGGAAGAGAGAGAGCGACGGGGGGGAGGAGAGAGAGCGACTGTGTGGGAAGAGAGAGAGCGACTGGGGGGAAGAGTGAGAGAGCGACTGGGGGGAAGAGAGAGAGTGACTGGGGGGAAGAGAGAGAGCGTCTGGGGGGGAAGAGAGAGAGCGACTGGGGGGAAGAGAGAGAGCGACTGGGGGGGAAGAGAGAGAACGACTGGGGGGGAAGAGTGAGAGCGACCGGGTGGAAGAGAGAGAGCGACTGGGGGTAAGAGAGAGAGCGACTGGGACGAAGAGAGAGAGCGACTGGGGGGAAGAGAGAAAGCGTCTGCGGGGAAGAGAGAGGGCGACTGGGGGGAAGAGAGAGAGCAACTGGGGGGGAAGAGAGAGAGCGACTGGGGGGGAAGAGAGACAGAGCGACTGGTGGGGAAGAGAGAGAGCGACTGGGGAGGAAGAGAGACAGCGGCTGGGGGGAAGAGAGAGAGTGACTGGTGGGGAAGAAAGAGAGCGACTGGGGGGGAATAGAGAGACCGACTGGGGGGAAGAGAGAGAGCGACGGGGGGGAGGAAAGAGAGCGACTGTGTGGGAAGAGAGAGAGCGACTGGGGGGAAGAGAGACAGCGACTGGGGGGGAAGAGAGAGAGCGACTGGGGGGGAAGAGAGAGAGCGACTGGGGGGGAAGAAAGAGTGCGACTGGGGGGGAAGAGAGAGATCGAGTGGGGGGGAAGAGAGAGAGCGAGTGGGGGGGAAGAGAGAGAGCGATTGGGGGTGATGAGAGCGAGCGAGTGGGGGAAGAGAGAGAGCGAGTGGGGGGCAAGAGAGAGAGTGAGTGGGGGGGAAGAGAGAGAGCGAGTGGGGGGGAAGAGAGAGAGCGAGTGGGGGCGAAGTGAGAGAGCGAGTGGGGGGGAAGAAGGAGAGCGAGTGGGGGGGAAGAGAGAGAGCCAGTGGGGGGAAGAAAGAGTGCGACTGGGGGGGAAGAGAGAGATCGAGTGGGGGGGAAGAGAGAGAGCGAGTGGGGGGGAAGAGAGAGAGCGATTGGGGGTGATGAGAGCGAGCGAGTGGGGGAAGAGAGAGAGCGAGTGGGGGGCAAGAGAGAGAGTGAGTGGGGGGAAGAGAGAGAGCGAGTGGGGGGGAAGAGAGAGAGCGAGTGGGGGTAAAGAGAGAGAGCGAGTGGGGGGGAAGAAGGAGAGCGAGTGGGGGGGAAGAGAGAGAGCCAGTGGGGGGAAGAGAGAGAGCGAGTGGGGGGAAGAGAGAGAGCGAGTGGGGGGGAAGAGAGAGAGCGAGTGCGGGGGAAGAGAGAGAGCGACTGGGGGGGAAGAGAGAGAGCGACTGTGGGGGAAGAGAGAGAGCGACTGGGGGGGAAGAGAGAGAGCGACTGGGGTGGAAGAGAGAGAGCGACTTGGGGGGAAGAGAGAGAGCGACTGGAAGGGAAGAGAGAGAGCAACTGGGGGGAAGAGAGAGAGCAACTGGGGGGAAGAGAGAGAGCGACTGGGGGGAAGAGAGAGAGCGATTGGGGGGGGAAGAGAGAGTGCGACTGGGGGGGAAGAGAGAGAGCGATTGGGGGGGAAGAGAGAAAGCGACTGGGGGAAGAGAGAGAGCGACTGGGGGGGAAGAGAGAGTGCGACTGGGGGGAGGAGAGAGAGCGACTGGGGGGGAAGAGAGAGAGCGAATGGGGGGGAAGAGAGAGAGCGACGGGGGGGAAGAGAGAGAGCGACTGCGGGGGAAGAGAGAGAGCGACTGGGGGGGAAGAGAGAGAGCGACTGCGGGGGAAGAGAGAGAGCGACTGGGGGGGAATAGAGAGAGCGACTTGGGGGGAAGAGAGAGAGCGACTGGGGGGGAAGAGAGAGAGCGACTGGGGGGGAAGAGAGAGAGCGACTGGGGGGGAAGAGAGAGAGCGAATGGGGGAAGAGAGAGACCGACTGGGGGGAAGAGAGAGAGCGACTGGGGGGGAAGAGAGAGAGCCACTGGGGGGGAAGAGAGAGAGCGGCTGGGGGGGAAGAGAGAGAGCGACTGGGGGTGAAGAGAGAGAGCAACTGGGGGGGAAGAGAGATAGCGACTGGGGGGGAAGAGAGAGAGCGACTGGGGGGGAAGAGAGAGAGCGACTGGGGGGGAAGAGATTGAGCGACTGGGGGGGAAGAGAGAGAGTGACTGGGGGGAAGAGAGAGAGTGACTGGGGGGGAAGAGAGAGAGCGACTGGGGGTGAAGAGAGAGAGCGAATGGGGGGAAGAAAGAGAGCGACGGGGGAAGAGAGAGAGCGACTGGGTTGGAAGAGAGAGAGCGACTGGGGGGGAAGAGAGAGAGCGACTGGTGGGGAAGAGAGAGAGCGACTGGGGGGGAATAGAGAGAGCGACTGGGGGGGAAGTGAGAGAGCGAATGGGGGGGAAGAGAGAGAGCGACTGGGGGGAAGAGAGAGAGTGATTGGGGGAAGAGAGAGAGCGACTGAGGGGGAAGAGAGAGAGCGACTGCAGGGGAAGGGAGAGAGCGACTGGGGGGGAAGAGAGAGAGCGACTGGGGGGGAAGAGAGGGAGCGACTGGAGGGGATGAGAGAGAGCGACTGGGGGGAAGAGAGCGAGCGACTGGGGGGGAAGAAAGAGAGCAACTGGGGCGAAGAGAGAGAGCGACTGCGGGGGAAGAGAGAGAGCAACTCGGGGGGAAGAGAGCGCATGACTGGGGGGGAAGAGAGAGAGCGACTGGGGGGGAAGAGAAAGAGCGACTGGGGGAAGAGAGAGAGCGACTGGGGGGGAAGAGAGAGAGCGACTGGGGGGAAGAGACAGAGCGACTGGGTGGGAAGAGAGAGCGTGGCTGGGGGGAAGAGAGAGAGCGACTGGGGGGTGAAGAGAGAGAGCGACTGGGGGGTTAGAGAGAGAGCGACTGGGGGGAAGAGAGAGAGCGTCTGGGGGGGATGAGAGAGAGCGACTGGGGGGTAAGAGAGAGAGCGACTGGGGGGGAAGAGTGAGAGCGACTGGGGGGAAGAGAGAGAGCGACTGGTGGGAAGAGAGAGAGCGACTGGGGGGAAGAGAGAGAGCGTCTGGGGGGAAGAGAAAGAGCGACTGGGGGGGAAGAGAGAGAGCGACTGGGGGGAAGAGAGAGAGCGACTGGGGGGGAAGAGAGAGAGCCACTCGGGGGGAAGAGAGAGAGCCACTGGAGAGGAAGAGAGAGAGCCACTGTGGGGGAAGAGAGAGAGCGGCTGCGGGGGAAGAGAGAGAGCGACTGGGGGTGAAGTGAGAGAGCAACTGGGGGGGAAGAGAGATAGCGAATGGGGGGGAAGAGAGAGAGCGACTGGGGGGGAAGAGAGAGAGCGACTGGGGGGAAGAGATAGAGCGACTGGGGGGGAAGAGAGAGAGCGACTGGGGGGAAGAGAGAGAGTGACTGGGGGGGAAGAGAGAGAGTGACTGGGGAGGAAGAGATAGAGCGAATGGGGGGGAAGAAAGAGAGCGACTGGGGGGAAGAGAGAGAGCGAATGGGTTGGAAGAGAGAGAGCGACTGGGGGGGAAGAGAGAGAGCGACTGGGGGGGAAGAGAGAGAGCGACTGGGGGGGAAGAGAGAGAGCGACTGCGGGGGAAGAGAGAGAGCGACTGGGGGGGAAGAGAGAGAGCGACTTGGGGGGAAGAGAGAGAGCGACTGAGGGGGAAGAGAGAGAGCGACTGGGGGGGAAGAGAGAGAGCGACTGGGGGGAGGAGAGAAAGCGAATGGGGGGGAAGAGAGAGAGCGACTGGGGGGAAGAGAGAGAGCGACTGGGGGGGAGGAGAGAGAGCGACTGTGTGGGAAGAGAGAGAGCGACTGGGGGGAAGAGAGAGAGCGACTGGGGGGGAAGAGAGAGAGCGACTGGGGGGAAGAGAGAGAGCGACTGGGGGGGAAGAGAGAGAGCGACTGGGGGGAAGAGAGAGAGCGACTGGGGGGGAAGAGAGAGAGCGACTGGGGGGGAAGAGAGAGAGAGCGACTGGTGGGGAAGAGAGAGTGCGACTGGGGAGGAAGAGAGACAGCGGCTGGGGGGAAGAGAGAGAGCGACTGGGGGGGAAGAAAGAGTGCGACTGGGGGGGAAGAGAGAGATCGAGTGGGGGGGAAGAGAGAGGGCGAGTGGGGGGGAAGAGAGAGAGCGATTGGGGGTGATGAGAGCGAGCGAGTGGGGGAAGAGAGAGAGCGAGTGGGGGGCAAGAGAGAGAGTGAGTGGGGGGGAAGAGAGAGAGCGAGTGGGGTGGAAGAGAGAGAGCGAGTGGGGGCGAAGAGAGAGAGCGAGTGGGGGGGAAGAAGGAGAGTGAGTGGGGGGGAAGAGAGAGAGCCAGTGGGGGGAAGAGAGAGAGCGAGTGGGGGGAAGAGAGAGAGCGAGTGGGGGGGAAGAGAGAGAGCGAGTGCGGGGGAAGAGAGAGAGCGACTGGGGGGGAAGAGAGAGAGCGACTGTGGGGGAAGAGAGAGAGCGACTGGGGGGGAAGAGAGAGAGCGACTGGGGTGGAAGAGAGAGAGCGACTTGGGGGGAAGAGAGAGAGCGACTGGGGGGGAAGAGATAGAGCGACTGGGGGGGAAGAGAGAGAGTGACTGGGGGGAAGAGAGAGAGTGACTGGGGGGGAAGAGAGAGAGCGACTGGGGGGGAAGAGAGAGAGCGAATGGGGGGGAAGAAAGAGAGCGACTGGGGGGGAAGAGAGAGAGCGACTGGGTTGGAAGAGAGAGAGCGACTGGGGGGGAAGAGAGAGAGCGACTGGTGGGGAAGAGAGAGAGCGACTGGGGGGGAAGAGAGAGAGCGACTGGGGGGGAAGTGAGAGAGCGAATGGGGGGGAAGAGAGAGAGCGACTGGGGGGAAGAGAGAGAGTGATTGGGGGAAGAGAGAGAGCGACTGGGGGGGAAGAGAGAGAGCGACTGCAGGGGAAGGGAGAGAGCGACTGGGGGGGAAGAGAGAGAGCGACTGGGGGGGAAGAGAGGGAGCGACTGGAGGGGATGAGAGAGAGCGACTGGGGGGAAGAGAGCGAGCGACTGGGGGGGAAGAGAGAGAGCAACTGGGGCGAAGAGAGAGAGCGACTGCGGGGGAAGAGAGAGAGCAACTCGGGGGGAAAGGAGAGAGCGACTGGGGGGGAAGAGAGAGAGCGACTGGGGGGGAAGAGAGAGAGCCGCTGGGGGTAAGAGAGAGAGCGACTGGGGGGAAGAGAGAGAGCGACTTGGAGGGGAAGTGAGAGAGCGACGGGGGGGAAGAGGGAGAGCGACTGGGGGGGAAGAGAGAGAGCGACTTGGGGGGAAGAGAGAGAGCGACTGGGGGGGAAAAGTGAGAGCGACGGGGGGAAGAGAGAGAGCGACTGGGGGCGAAGAGAGAGAGCGAATGGGGGGGAAGAGAGAGAGCAAATGGGGGGGAAGAGAGAGAGCAACTGGGGGGAAGAGAGAGAGCGACTGGGGGGGGAAGAGAGAGAGCGACTGGGGGGAAGAGAGAGAGCGACTCAGGGGGAAGAGAGAGAGCGACTGGGGGGGAAGAGAGAGAGCGACTGGGGGGGAAGAGAGAGAGCCACTGGGGGTAAGAGAGAGAGCGACTGGGGGGAAGAGAGAGAGCGACTTGGAGGGGAAGTGAGAGAGCGACAGGGGGGAACAGGGAGAGCGACTGGGGGGGAAGAGAGAGAGCGACTGGGGGGGAAGAGAGAGACCAACTGGGGGGAAGAGAGAGAGCGACTTGGGGGGAAGAGAGAGAGCGACTGGGGGGGAAGAGTGAGAGCGACGGGGGGAAGAGAGAGAGCGACTGGGGGCGAAGAGAGAGAGCGACTGGGGGGGAAGAGAGAGAGCAAATGGGGGGGAAGAGAGAGAGCAACTGGGGGGAAGAGAGAGAGCGACTGGGGGGGGAAGAGAGAGAGCGACTGGGGGGAAGAGAGAGAGCGACTCAGGGGGAAGAGAGAGAGCGACTGGGGGGGACGAGAGAGAGCGACTGGGGGGAAGAGAGAGAGCGACTGGGGGGGAAGAGAGAGAGCGACTGGGGGGAAGAGAGAGAGCGATTGGGGGGAAGAGAGAGAGCGACTGGGGGGGAAGAGTGGGAGCGACTGGGGGGGAAGAGAGAGAGCGACTGGGGGGAAGAGGGAGAGCGACTGGGGGGGAAGAGAGAGACCGACTGGGGGGAAGAGAGAGAGCGACTGGGGGGAAGAGAGTGAGCGACGGGCGGGTAGAGAGAGAGCGACTGAGGGGGAAGAGAAAGAGCGACTGGGGGTGAAGAGAGAGAGCGACTGGGGGGGAAGAGAGAGAGCGACTGGAGGGGAAGAGAGAGAGCGACTGGGGGGGAAGTGAGAGAGCGACTGGGGGGGAAGAGAGAGAGCGACTAGGGGGGAAGAGAGAGAGCGACTGGGGGGGAAGAGAGAGAGCCACTGGGGGGGAAGAGAGAGAGCGACTCGGGGGGAAGAGAGAGATCAACTGGGGGTGAAGTGAGAGAGCAACTGGGGGGGAAGAGAGATAGCGACTTGGGGGGAAGAGAGAGAGCGACTGGGGGGGAAGAGAGAGAGCGACTGGGGGGAAGAGATAGAGCGACTGGGGGGGAAGAGAGAGAGCGACTGGGGGGAAGGGAGAGAGTGACTGGGGGGGAAGAGAGAGAGCGAATGGGGGGGAAGAAAGAGAGCGACTGGGGGGAAGAGAGAGAGCGACTGGGTTGGAAGAGAGAGAGCGACTGGGGGGGAAGAGAGAGCGACTGGGGGGGAAGAGAGAGAGCGACTGGGGGGGAAGAGAGAGAGCGACTGTGGGGGAAGAGAGAGAGCGACTGGGGGGGAAGAGAGAGAGCAAATTGGGGGGAAGAGAGAGAGCGACTGAGGGGGAAGAGAGAGAGCGACTGGGGGGAAGAGAGAGAGCGACTGGGGGGGAAGAGAGAAAGTGAATGGGGGGGAAGAGAGAGAGCGACTGGTGGGAAGAGAGAGAGCGACTGGGGGGGAGGAGAGAGAGCGACTGTGGGGGAAGAGAGAGCGCGACTGGGGGGAAGAGAGAGAGCGACTGGGGGGGAAGAGAGACAGCAACTGGGGGGAAGAGAGAGAGCGACTGGGGGGGAAGAGAGAGAGCGACTGGGGGGGAAGAGAGAGAGCGACTGGGGGGGAAGAGAGAGAGCGACTGGGGGGGAAGAGAGAGAGAGCGACTGGTGGGGAAGAGAGAGAGCGACTGGGGAGGAAGAGAGACAGCGGCTGGGGGGAAGAGAGAGAGCGACTGGGGGGGAAGAAAGAGTGCGACGGGGGGGAAGAGAGAGATCGAGTGGGGGGAAGAGAGAGAGCGAGTGGGGGGAAAGAGGGAGAGCAATTGGGGTGATGAGAGCGAGCGAGTGGGGGGAAGAGAGAGAGCGAGTGGGGGGGAAGAGAGAGAGCGAGTGGAGGGGAAGAGAGAGAGCGAGTGGGGGGGAAGAGAGAGAGCGAGTGGGGGCGAAGAGAGAGAGCGAGTGGGGGGGAAGAAGGAGAGCGAGTGGTGGGGAAGAGAGTGAGCCAGTGGGGGGAAGAGAGAGTGCGAGTGGGGGGAAGAGAGAGAGCGAGTCGGGGGGAAGAGAGAGAGCGACCGCAGGGGAAGGGAGAGAGCGACTGGGGGGTAAGAGAGAGAGCGACTGGGGGGGAAGAGAGAGAGCGACTGGGGGGGAAGAGAGAGAGCGACTGGGGGGAAGAGAGCGAGCGACTAGGGGGGAAGAGAGAGAGCAACTGGGGGGAAGAGAGAGAGCGACTGCGGGGGAAGAGAGAGAGCCACTAGGGGGAAGAGAGCGGGCGACTTGGGGGGAAGAGAGAGAGCGACTGGGGGGGAAGAGAAAGAGCGACTGGGGGGGAAGAGAGAGAGCGACTCGGGGGAAGAGGGATAGCGACTGGGGGGGAAGAGACAGAGCGACTGGGTGGGAAGAGAAAGAGCGGCTGGGGGAAGAGAGAGAGCGACTGGGGGGTGAAGAGAGAGAGCGACTGGGGTGGAAGAGAGAGAGCGACTGGGGGGAAGAGAGAGAGCGTCGGGTGGGAAGAGAGAGAGAGACTGGGGGTGAAGATAGAGAGCGACTGGGGGTGAAGAGAGAGAGCGACTGGGGGGGGAGGAGAGAGAGCGACTGGGGGTGAAGTGAGAGAGCGTCTGGGGGGAAGAGAGAGAGCGACTTGGGGAAGAGAGAGAGCGACTGTGGGGAAGAGAGAGAGCGTCTGGGGGGAAGAGAGAGAGCGACTGGGGTTGAAGAGAGAGAGCGACTGGGGGGAAGAGAGAGAGCGACTGGGGGGAAGAGAGAGAGCGACTGGGGGGGAAGAGAGAGAGCGACAGGGGGGAACGAGAGAGAGCCACTGGGGGGGAAGAGAGAGAGCGGCTGGGGGGGAAGAGAGATAGCGACTGGGGGGGAAGAGAGAGAGCGACTGGGGGGGAAGAGAGAGAGCGACTGGGGGGGAAGAGATAGAGCGACTGGGGGGGAAGAGAGAGAGTGACTGGGGGGAAGAGAGAGAGTGACTGGGGGGGAAGAGAGAGAGCGACTGGGGGGGAAGAGAGAGAGCGAATGGGGGGGAAGAAAGAGAGCGACTGGGGGGAAGAGAGAGAGCGACTGGGTTGGAAGAGAGAGAGCGACTGGGATGGAAGAGAGAGAGCGACTGGTGGGGAAGAGAGAGAGCGACTGGGGGGGAAGAGAGAGAGCGACTGGGGGGGAAGTGTGAGAGCGACTGGGGGGGAAGAGAGAGAGCGACTGGGGGGAAGAGAGAGAGTGATTGGGGGAAGAGAGAGAGCGACTGGGGGGGAAGAGAGAGAGCGACTGCAGGGGAAGGGAGAGAGCGACTGGGGGGGAAGAGAGACAGCGACTGGGGGGGAAGAGAGGGAGCGACTGGGGGGGAAGAGAGAGAGCGACTGGGGGGAAGAGAGCGAGCGACTGGGGGGGAAGAGAGAGAGCAACTGGGGCGAAGAGAGAGAGCGACTGCGGGGGAAGAGAGAGAGCGACTCGGGGGGAAGAGAGCGCGCGACTGGGGGGGAAGAGAGAGAGCGACTGGGGGGGAAGAGAAAGAGCGACTGGGGGTAGAGAGAGAGCGACTGGGGGGAAGAGAGATAGCGACTGGGGGGAAGAGACAGAGCGACTGGGTGGGAAGAGAGAGAGTGGCTGGGGGGAAGAGAGAGAGCGACTGGGGGGTGCAGAGAGAGAGCGACTGGGGGGTTAGAGAGAGAGCGACTGGGGGGAAGAGAGAGAGCGTCTGGGGGGAAGAGAGAGAGCGATTGGGGGGGAAGAGAGAGAGTGACTGGGGGGGATGAGAGAGGGCGACTGGGGGGTAAGAGAGAGAGCGACTGGGGGGGAAGAGAGAGAGCGACTGGGGGGAAGAGAGAGAGCGACTGGTGGGAAGAGAGAGAGCGACTGGGGGTAAGAGAGAGAGCGTCTGGGGGGAAGAGAAAGAGCGACTGGGGGGAAGAGAGAGAGTGACTGGGGGGGAAGAGAGAGAGCCACTGGGGGGGAAGAGAGAGAGCCACTGCGGGGGAAGAGAGAGAGCAACTGGGGGGGAAGAGAGAGAGCAACTGGGGGTGAAGTGAGAGAGCAACTGGGGGGGAAGAGAGATAGCGACTGGGGGGGAAGAGAGAGAGCGACTGGGGGGGAAGAGAGAGAGCGACTGGGGGGAAGAGATAGAGCGACTGGGGGGGAAGAGAGAGAGCGACTGGGGGGAAGAGAGAGAGTGACTGGTGGGGGAAGAGAGAGAGCGACTGGGGGGGAAGAGAGAGAGCGACTGGGGGGGAAGAGAGAGAGCGACTGCGGGGGAAGAGAGAGAGCGACTGGGGGGGAAGAGAGAGAGCGACTTGGGGGAAGAGAGAGAGCGACTGAGGGGGAAGAGAGAGAGCGACTGGGGGGAGGAGAGAAAGCGAATGGGGGGGAAGAGAGAGAGCGACTGGGGGGAAGAGAGAGAGCGACTGGGGGGGAGGAGAGAGAGCGACTGTGTGGGAAGAGAGAGAGCGACTGGGGGAAGAGAGAGAGCGACTGGGGGGGAAGAGAGAGAGCGACTGGGGGGAAGAGAGAGAGCGACTGGGGGGGAAGAGAGAGAGCGACTGGGGGGAAGAGAGAGAGCGACTGGGGGGGAAGAGAGAGAGCGACTGGGGGGGAAGAGAGAGAGAGCGACTGGTGGGGAAGAGAGAGTGCGACTGGGGAGGAAGAGAGACAGCGGCTGGGGGGAAGAGAGAGAGCGACTGGGGGGGAAGAAAGAGTGCGACTGGGGGGGAAGAGAGAGATCGAGTGGGGGGGAAGAGAGAGGGCGAGTGGGGGGGAAGAGAGAGAGCGATTGGGGGTGATGAGAGCGAGCGAGTGGGGGAAGAGAGAGAGCGAGTGGGGGGCAAGAGAGAGAGTGAGTGGGGGGGAAGAGAGAGAGCGAGTGGGGGGGAAGAGAGCGAGCGAGTGGGGGCGAAGAGAGAGAGCGAGTGGGGGGGAAGAAGGAGAGTGAGTGGGGGGGAAGAGAGAGAGCCAGTGGGGGGAAGAGAGAGAGCGAGTGGGGGGAAGAGAGAGAGCGAGTGGGGGGGAAGAGAGAGAGCGAGTGCGGGGGAAGAGAGAGAGCGACTGGGGGGGAAGAGAGAGAGCGACTGTGGGGGAAGAGAGAGAGCGACTGGGGGGGAAGAGAGAGAGCGACTGGGGTGGAAGAGAGAGAGCGACTTGGGGGGAAGAGAGAGAGCGACTGGGGGGGAAGAGATAGAGCGACTGGGGGGGAAGAGAGAGAGTGACTGGGGGGAAGAGAGAGAGTGACTGGGGGGGAAGAGAGAGAGCGACTGGGGGGGAAGAGAGAGAGCGAATGGGGGGGAAGAAAGAGAGCGACTGGGGGGAAGAGAGAGAGCGACTGGGTTGGAAGAGAGAGAGCGACTGGGGGGGAAGAGAGAGAGCGACTGGTGGGGAAGAGAGAGAGCGACTGGGGGGGAAGAGAGAGAGCGACTGGGGGGGAAGTGAGAGAGCGAATGGGGGGGAAGAGAGAGAGCGACTGGGGGGAAGAGAGAGAGTGATTGGGGGAAGAGAGAGAGCGACTGGGGGGAAGAGAGAGAGCGACTGCAGGGGAAGGGAGAGAGCGACTGGGGGGGAAGAGAGAGAGCGACTGGGGGAAGAGAGGGAGCGACTGGAGGGGATGAGAGAGAGCGACTGGGGGGAAGAGAGCGAGCGACTGGGGGGGAAGAGAGAGAGCAACTGGGGCGAAGAGAGAGAGCGACTGCGGGGGAAGAGAGAGAGCAACTCGGGGGGAAGGGAGAGAGCGACTGGGGGGGAAGAGAGAGAGCGACTGGGGGGGAAGAGAGAGAGCCACTGGGGGTAAGAGAGAGAGCGACTGGGGGGAAGAGAGAGAGCGACTTGGAGGGGAAGTGAGAGAGCGACGGAGGGGAAGAGGGAGAGCGACTGGGGGTGAAGAGAGAGAGCGACTGGGGGGGAAGAGAGAGACCGACTGGGGGGAAGAGAGAGAGCGACTTGGGGGGAAGAGAGAGAGCGACTGGGGGGGAAGAGTGAGAGCGACGGGGGGAAGAGAGAGAGCGACTGGGGGCGAAGAGAGAGAGCGACTGGGGGGGAAGAGAGAGAGCAAATGGGGGGGAAGAGAGAGAGCAACTGGGGGGAAGAGAGAGAGCGACTGGGGGGGGAAGAGAGAGAGCGACTGGGGGGAAGAGAGAGAGCGACTCAGGGGGAAGAGAGAGAGCGACTGGGGGGGAAGAGAGAGAGCGACTGGGGGGGAAGAGAGAGAGCCACTGGGGGTAAGAGAGAGAGCGACTGGGGGGAAGAGAGAGAGCGACTTGGAGGGGAAGTGAGAGAGCGACAGGGGGGAAGAGGGAGAGCGACTGGGGGGGAAGAGAGAGAGCGACTGGGGGGGAAGAGAGAGACCGACTGGGGGGAAGAGAGAGAGCGACTTGGGGGGAAGAGAGAGAGCGACTGGGGGGGAAGAGTGAGAGCGACGGGGGGAAGAGAGAGAGCGACTGGGGGGGAAGAGAGAGAGTGACTGGTGGGGGAAGAGAGAGAGCGACTGGGGGGGAAGAGAGAGAGCGACTGGGGGGGAAGAGAGAGAGCGACTGCGGGGGAAGAGAGAGAGCGACTGGGGGGGAAGAGAGAGAGCGACTTGGGGGGAAGAGAGAGAGCGACTGAGGGGGAAGAGAGAGAGCGACTGGGGGGAGGAGAGAAAGCGAATGGGGGGGAAGAGAGAGAGCGACTGGGGGGAAGAGAGAGAGCGACTGGGGGGGAGGAGAGAGAGCGACTGTGTGGGAAGAGAGAGAGCGACTGGGGGGAAGAGAGAGAGCGACTGGGGGGGAAGAGAGAGAGCGACTGGGGGGAAGAGAGAGAGCGACTGGGGGGGAAGAGAGAGAGCGACTGGGGGGAAGAGAGAGAGCGACTGGGGGGGAAGAGAGAGAGCGACTGGGGGGGAAGAGAGAGAGAGCGACTGGTGGGGAAGAGAGAGTGCGACTGGGGAGGAAGAGAGACAGCGGCTGGGGGGAAGAGAGAGAGCGACTGGGGGGGAAGAAAGAGTGCGACTGGGGGGGAAGAGAGAGATCGAGTGGGGGGGAAGAGAGAGGGCGAGTGGGGGGGAAGAGAGAGAGCGATTGGGGGTGATGAGAGCGAGCGAGTGGGGGAAGAGAGAGAGCGAGTGGGGGGCAAGAGAGAGAGTGAGTGGGGGGGAAGAGAGAGAGCGAGTGGGGGGGAAGAGAGCGAGCGAGTGGGGGCGAAGAGAGAGAGCGAGTGGGGGGGAAGAAGGAGAGTGAGTGGGGGGGAAGAGAGAGAGCCAGTGGGGGGAAGAGAGAGAGCGAGTGGGGGGAAGAGAGAGAGCGAGTGGGGGGGAAGAGAGAGAGCGAGTGCGGGGGAAGAGAGAGAGCGACTGGGGGGGAAGAGAGAGAGCGACTGTGGGGGAAGAGAGAGAGCGACTGGGGGGGAAGAGAGAGAGCGACTGGGGTGGAAGAGAGAGAGCGACTTGGGGGGAAGAGAGAGAGCGACTGGGGGGGAAGAGATAGAGCGACTGGGGGGCTGGGGGGGAAGAGAGAGAGTGACTGGGGGGAAGAGAGAGAGTGACTGGGGGGGAAGAGAGAGAGCGACTGGGGGGGAAGAGAGAGAGCGAATGGGGGGGAAGAAAGAGAGCGACTGGGGGGAAGAGAGAGAGCGACTGGGTTGGAAGAGAGAGAGCGACTGGGGGGGAAGAGAGAGAGCGACTGGTGGGGAAGAGAGAGAGCGACTGGGGGGGAAGAGAGAGAGCGACTGGGGGGGAAGTGAGAGAGCGAATGGGGGGGAAGAGAGAGAGCGACTGGGGGGAAGAGAGAGAGTGATTGGGGGAAGAGAGAGAGCGACTGGGGGGGAAGAGAGAGAGCGACTGCAGGGGAAGGGAGAGAGCGACTGGGGGGGAAGAGAGAGAGCGACTGGGGGGAAGAGAGGGAGCGACTGGAGGGGATGAGAGAGAGCGACTGGGGGGAAGAGAGCGAGCGACTGGGGGGGAAGAGAGAGAGCAACTGGGGCGAAGAGAGAGAGCGACTGCGGGGGAAGAGAGAGAGCAACTCGGGGGGAAGGGAGAGAGCGACTGGGGGGGAAGAGAGAGAGCGACTGGGGGGGAAGAGAGAGAGCCACTGGGGGTAAGAGAGAGAGCGACTGGGGGGAAGAGAGAGAGCGACTTGGAGGGGAAGTGAGAGAGCGACGGAGGGGAAGAGGGAGAGCGACTGGGGGTGAAGAGAGAGAGCGACTGGGGGGGAAGAGAGAGACCGACTGGGGGGAAGAGAGAGAGCGACTTGGGGGGAAGAGAGAGAGCGACTGGGGGGGAAGAGTGAGAGCGACGGGGGGAAGAGAGAGAGCGACTGGGGGCGAAGAGAGAGAGCGACTGGGGGGGAAGAGAGAGAGCAAATGGGGGGGAAGAGAGAGAGCAACTGGGGGGAAGAGAGAGAGCGACTGGGGGGGGGAAGAGAGAGAGCGACTGGGGGGAAGAGAGAGAGCGACTCAGGGGGAAGAGAGAGAGCGACTGGGGGGGAAGAGAGAGAGCGACTGGGGGGGAAGAGAGAGAGCCACTGGGGGTAAGAGAGAGAGCGACTGGGGGGAAGAGAGAGAGCGACTTGGAGGGGAAGTGAGAGAGCGACAGGGGGGAAGAGGGAGAGCGACTGGGGGGGAAGAGAGAGAGCGACTGGGGGGGAAGAGAGAGACCGACTGGGGGGAAGAGAGAGAGCGACTTGGGGGGAAGAGAGAGAGCGACTGGGGGGGAAGAGTGAGAGCGACGGGGGGAAGAGAGAGAGCGACTGGGGGCGAAGAGAGAGAGCGACTGGGGGGGAAGAGAGAGAGCAAATGGGGGGGAAGAAAGAGAGCAACTGGGGGGAAGAGAGAGAGCGACTGGGGGGGGAAGAGAGAGAGCGACTGGGGGGAAGAGAGAGAGCGACCCAGGGGGAAGAGAGAGAGCGACTGGGGGGGACGAGAGAGAGCGACTGGGGGGAAGAGAGAGAGCGACTGGGGGGGAAGAGAGAGAGCGACTGGGGGGAAGAGAGAGAGCGATGGGGGGAAGAGAGAGAGCGACTGGGGGGGAAGAGTGGGAGCGACTGGGGGGGAAGAGAGAGAGCGACTGGGGGGAAGAGGGAGAGCGACTGGGGGGGAAGAGAGAGACCGACTGGGGGGAAGAGAGAGAGCGACTGGGGGGAAGAGAGTGAGCGACGGGCGGGTAGAGAGAGAGCGACTGAGGGGGAAGAGAAAGAGCGACTGGGGGTGAAGAGAGAGAGCGACTGGGGGGGAAGAGAGAGAGCGACTGGAGGGGAAGAGAGAGAGCGACTGGGGGGGAAGTGAGAGAGCGACTGGGGGGGAAGAGAGAGAGCGACTAGGGGGGAAGAGAGAGAGCGACTGGGGGGGAAGAGAGAGAGCCACTGGGGGGGAAGAGAGAGAGCGACTCGGGGGGAAGAGAGAGATCAACTGGGGGTGAAGTGAGAGAGCAACTGGGGGGGAAGAGAGATAGCGAATTGGGGGGAAGAGAGAGAGCGACTGGGGGGGAAGAGAGAGAGCGACTGGGGGAAGAGATAGAGCGACTGGGGGGGAAGAGAGAGAGCGACTGGGGGGAAGGGAGAGAGTGACTGGGGGGGAAGAGAGAGAGCGAATGGGGGGAAGAAAGAGAGCGACTGGGGGGAAGAGAGAGAGCGACTGGGTTGGAAGAGAGAGAGCGACTGGGGGGGAAGAGAGAGCGACTGGGGGGGAAGAGAGAGAGCGACTGGGGGGAAGAGAGAGAGCGACTGTGGGGGAAGAGAGAGAGCGACTGGGGGGGAAGAGAGAGAGCAAATTGGGGGGAAGAGAGAGAGCGACTGAGGGGGAAGAGAGAGAGCGACTGGGGGGGGAAGAGAGAGAGCGACTGGGGGGGAAGAGAGAAAGTGAATGGGGGGGAAGAGAGAGAGCGACTGGTGGGAAGAGAGAGAGCGACTGGGGGGGAGGAGAGAGAGCGACTGTGGGGGAAGAGAGAGCGCGACTGGGGGGAAGAGAGAGAGCGACTGGGGGGGAAGAGAGACAGCGACTGGGGGGAAGAGAGAGAGCGACTGGGGGGGAAGAGAGAGAGCGACTGGGGGGGAAGAGAGAGAGCGACTGGGGGGGAAGAGAGAGAGCGACTGGGGGGGAAGAGAGAGAGAGCGACTGGTGGGGAAGAGAGAGAGCGACTGGGGAGGAAGAGAGACAGCGGCTGGGGGGAAGAGAGAGAGCGACTGGGGGGGAAGAAAGAGTGCGACTGGGGGGGATGAGAGCGAGCGAGTGGGGGAAGAGAGAGAGCGAGTGGGGGGAAGAGAGAGAGCGAGTGGAGGGGAAGAGAGAGAGCGAGTGGGGGGAAGAGAGAGAGCGAGTGGGGGCGAAGAGAGAGAGCGAGTGGGGGGGAAGAAGGAGAGCGAGTGGTGGGGAAGAGAGTGAGCCAGTGGGGGGAAGAGAGAGTGCGAGTGGGGGGAAGAGAGAGAGCGAGTCGGGGGGAAGAGAGAGAGCGACCGCAGGGGAAGGGAGAGAGCGACTGGGGGGGAAGAGAGAGAGCGACTGGGGGGGAAGAGAGAGAGCGACTGGGGGGGAAGAGAGAGAGCGACTGGGGGGAAGAGAGCGAGTGACTAGGGGGGAAGAGAGAGAGCAACTGGGGGAAGAGAGAGAGCGACTGCGGGGGAAGAGAGAGAGCCACTAGGGGGGAAGAGAGCGGGCGACTTGGGGGGAAGAGAGAGAGCGACTGGGGGGGAAGAGAAAGAGCGACTGGGGGGGAAGAGAGAGAGCGACTCGGGGGAAGAGGGATAGCGACTGGGGGGGAAGAGACAGAGCGACTGGGTGGGAAGAGAAAGAGCGGCTGGGGGGAAGAGAGAGAGCGACTGGGGGGTGAAGAGAGAGAGCGACTGGGGTGGAAGAGAGAGAGCGACTGGGGGGAAGAGAGAGAGCATCGGGGGGGAAGAGAGAGAGCGACTGGGGGTGAAGATAGAGAGCGACTGGGGGTGAAGAGAGAGAGCGACTGGGGGGGGAGGAGAGAGAGCGACTGGGGGTGAAGTGAGAGAGCGTCTGGGGGGAAGAGAGAGAGCGACTTGGGGAAGAGAGAGAGCGACTGTGGGGAAGAGAGAGAGCGTCTGGGGGGAAGAGAGAGAGCGACTGGGGTTGAAGAGAGAGAGCGACTGGGGGGGAAGAGAGAGAGCGACTGGGGGGAAGAGAGAGAGCGACTGGGGGGGAAGAGAGAGAGCGACAGGGGGGGACGAGAGAGAGCCACTGGGGGGGAAGAGAGAGAGCGGCTGGGGGGGAAGAGAGATAGCGACTGGGGGGGAAGAGAGAGAGCGACTGGGTGGGAAGAGAGAGAGCGACTGGGGGGGAAGAGATAGAGCGACTGGGGGTGAAGAGAGAGAGTGACTGGGGGGAAGAGAGAGAGTGACTGGGGGGGAAGAGAGAGAGCGACTGGGGGGGAAGAGAGAGAGCGAATGGGGGGGAAGAAAGAGAGCGACTGGGGGGAAGAGAGAGAGCGACTGGGTTGGAAGAGAGAGAGCGACTGGGATGGAAGAGAGAGAGCGACTGGTGGGGAAGAGAGAGAGCGACTGGGGGGGAAGAGAGAGAGCGACTGGGGGGGAAGTGTGAGAGCGACTGGGGGGGAAGAGAGAGAGCGACTGGGGGGAAGAGAGAGAGAGATTGGGGGAAGAGAGAGAGCGACTGGGGGGGAAGAGAGAGAGCGACTGCAGGGGAAGGGAGAGAGCGACTGGGGGGGAAGAGAGACAGCGACTGGGGGGGAAGAGAGGGAGCGACTGGGGGGGAAGAGAGAGAGCGACTGGGGGGAAGAGAGCGAGCGACTGGGGGGGAAGAGAGAGAGCGACTGGGGGGGAAGAGAAAGAGCGACTGGGGGTAGAGAGAGAGCGACTGGGGGGGAAGAGAGATAGCGACTGGGGGGAAGAGACAGAGCGACTGGGTGGGAAGAGAGAGAGTGGCTGGGGGGAAGAGAGAGAGCGACTGGGGGGTGCAGAGAGAGAGCGACTGGGGGGTTAGAGAGAGAGCGACTGGGGGGAAGAGAGAGAGCGTCTGGGGGGAAGAGAGAGAGCGATTGGGGGGGAAGAGAGAGAGTGACTGGGGGGGATGAGAGAGGGCGACTGGGGGGTAAGAGAGAGAGCGACTGGGGGGGAAGAGAGAGAGCGACTGGGGGGAAGAGAGAGAGCGACTGGTGGGAAGAGAGAGAGCGACTGGGGGTAAGAGAGAGAGCGTCTGGGGGGAAGAGAAAGAGCGACTGGGGGGAAGAGAGAGAGTGACTGGGGTGGAAGAGAGAGAGCCACTGGGGGGGAAGAGAGAGAGCCACTGCGGGGGAAGAGAGAGAGCAACTGGGGGGGAAGAGAGAGAGCAACTTGGGGTGAAGTGAGAGAGCAACTGGGGGGGAAGAGAGATAGCGACTGGGGGGGAAGAGAGAGAGCGACTGGGGGGGAAGAGAGAGAGCGACTGGGGGGAAGAGATAGAGCGACTGGGGGGGAAGAGAGAGAGCGACTGGGGGGAAGAGAGAGAGTGACTGGTGGGGGAAAAGAGAGAGTGACTGGGGAGGAAGAGAGAGAGCGAATGGTGGGGAAGAAAGAGAGCGACTGGGGGGAAGAGAGAGAGCGACTGGGTTGGAAGAGAGAGAGCAACTTGGGAGGAAGAGAGAGAGCGACTGAGGGGGAAGAGAGAGAGCGAATGGGGGGGAAGAGAGAGAGCGACTGTGGGGGAAGAGAGAAAGCGAATGGGGGGGCAGAGAGAGAGCGACTGGGGGGAAGAGAGAGAGCGACTGGGGGGGAGGAGAGAGAGCAACTGGGGGGGAAGAGAGAGAGCGACTGGGGGGGAATAGAGAGAGCGACTGGGGGGGAAGAGAGAGAGCGACTGAGGGGGAAGAGAGAGAGCGAATGGGGGGGGAAGAGAGAGAGCGACTGGGGGGGAAGAGAGAAAGCGAATGGGGGGGCAGAGAGAGAGCGACTGGGGGGAAGGGAGAGTGCGACTGGGGGGAAGAGAGAGAGCGACTGGGGGGAAGAGAGAGAACGACAGGGGGGAAGAGAGAGACCGACTGGGGGGGAAGAGAGAGAGCGACTGGGGGGGAAGAGAAAGAGCGACTGGGGGGGAAGACAGAGAGCGACTGGGGGGGAAGAGAGAGAGAGCGACTGGTGGGGAAGAGAGAGAGCGACTGGGGAGGAAGAGAGACAGCGGCTGGGGGGAAGAGAGAGAGCGACTGGGGGGGAAGAACGAGTGCGACTGGGGGGGAAGAGAGATATCGAGTGGGGGGGAAGAGTGAGATCGAGTGGGGGGGAAGAGAGAAAGCGAGTGGGGGTGATGAGAGAGAGCGAGTGGGGGAAGAGAGAGAGCGAGTGGGGGGGAAGAGAGAGAGCGAGTGGGGGGGAAGAGAGAGCGACTGGGGGGGAAGAGAGAGAGCGACTGGGGGAGAAGAGAGAGAGCGACTGGGGAGGAAGAGAGAGAGTGACTTGGGGGGGAAGAGAGAGAGCGACTGGGGGGGAAGAGAGAGATCGACTGGGGGGGAAGAGAGAGAGCGACTGCGGGGGAAGAGAGAGAGCGACTGGGAGGGAAGAGAGAGAGCGACTGCGGGGGAAGAGAGAGAGCGACGGGGGGGAAGAGAGAGAGCGACTTGGGGGGAAGAGAGAGAGCGACTGGGGGGAAGACAGAGAGCGACTGGGGGGGAAGAGAGATAGCGACTGGGGGGGAAGAGAGAGAGCGAATGGGGAGAAGAGAGAGACCGACTGGGGGGAAGAGAGAGAGCGACGGGGGGGAGGAGAGAGAGCGACTGTGTGGGAAGAGAGAGAGCGACTCGGGGGAAGAGAGAGAGCGACTGGAGGGTAAGAGAGAGAGCGACTGGGGGGAAGAGAGAGAGCGACTGGGGGGGAAGAGAGAGAGCGACTGGGGGGGAAGAGAGAGAGCGACTGGAAGGGAAAAGAGAGAGCGACTTGGGGGGAAGAGAGAAAGCGACTGGGGGGAAGACAGAGAGCGACTGGGGGGGGAAGAGAGATAGCGACTGGGGGGGAAGAGAGAGAGCGAATGGGGGGAAGAGAGAGACCGACTGGGGGGAAGAGAGAGAGCGACGGGGGGGAGGAGAGAGAGCGACTGTGTGGGCAGAGAGAGAGCGACTGGGGGGAAGAGAGAGAGCGACTGGAGGGGAAGAGAGAGAGCGACTGGGGGGGAAGAGAGAGAGCGACTGGGGGGGAAGAGAGAGAGCGACTGGGGGGGAAGAGGGAGAGAGCGACTGGGGGGAAGAGAGAGAGTGACTGGGGGGAAGAGAGAGAGCGTCTGGGGGGGAAGAGAGAGAGCGACTGGGGGGAAGAGAGAGAGCGACTGGGGGGGAAGAGAGAGAGCGACTGGGGGGGAAGAGTGAGAGCGACTGGGGGGAAGAGAGAGAGCGACTGGGGGTAAGAGAGAGAGCGACTGGGGCTAAGAGACAGAGCGACTGGGGGGAAGAGAGAGAGCGTCTGCGGGGAAGAGAGAGAGCGACTGGGGGGAAGAGAGAGAGCGACTGTGGGGGAAGAGAGAGAGCGACTGGGGGGGAAGAGTGAGAGCGACTGGGGGGAAGAGAGAGAGCGACTGGGGGGGAAGAGAGAGAGCGACTGGGGGGGAAGAGTGAGAGCGACTGGGGGGAAGAGAGAGAGCGACTGGGGGTAAGAGAGAGAGCGACTGGGGCGAAGAGAGAGAGCGACTGGGGGGAAGAGAGAGAGCGTCTGCGGGGAAGAGAGAGAGCGACTGGGGGGGAAGAGAGAGAGCGACTGGGGGGGGAAGAGAGAGAGCGACTGGGGGGGAAGAGAGAGAGTGACTGGGGGTGAAGAGAGAACGACTGGGGGGGAAGAGAGATAGCGACTGGGGGGGAAGAGAGAGAGCGACTGGGGGGTAAGAGAGAGAGCGACTGGGGGGGAAGAGTTAGAGCGACTGGGGGGGAAGAGAGAGAGAGACTGGGGGGAAGAGAGAGAGTGACTGGGGGGGAAGAGAGAGAGCGACTGGGGGGGAAGATAGAGGCCGAATGGGGGGAAGAAAGAGAGCGACTGGGGTGAAGAGAGAGAGCGACTGGGTTGGAAGAGAGAGAGCGACTGGGGGGGAAGTGAGAGAGCGACTGGGGGGGAAGAGAGAGAGCGACTGGGGGGGAAGGAAGAGAGCGGCTGGGGGGAAGAGAGAGAGCGAGTGGGGGGGAAGAGAGCGAGCAAATGGGGGGGAAGAGAGAGAGCCACTGGGGGTAAGAGAGAGAGCAACTGGGGGGAAGAGAGAGAGCGACTTGGAGGGGAAGTGAGAGAGCGACGGGGGGGAAGAGAGAGAGCGACTGGGGGGGGAAGAGAGAGAGCGACTGGGGGGGAAGAGAGAGAGCGACTGGGGGGAAGAGAGAGAGCGACTTGGGGGGAAGAGAGAGAGCGACTGGGGGGGAAGAGTGAGAGCGACGGGGGGAAGAGAGAGAGCGACTGGGGGCGAAGAGAGAGAGCGACTGGGGGGGAAGAGAGAGATCGATTGGGGGGAAGAGAGAGAGCGACTGGGGGGGAAGAGAGAGAGCGACTGGGCGGGAAGAGAGAGAGCGACTGGGGGGAAGAGGGAGAGCGACTGGGTGGGAAGAGAGAGAGCGACTGGGGGGAAGAGAGAGCTACTGGGGGGAAGAGAGTGAGCGACGGGCGGGTAGAGAGAGAGCGACTGAGGGGGAAGAGAAAGAGCGACTGGGGTGAACAGAGAGAGCGACTGGGGGGGAAGAGAGAGAGCGACTGGGGGGGAAGAGAGAGAGTGACTGGGGGGGAAGTGAGAGAGCGACTGCGGGGGAAGAGAGAGAGCAACTGGGGGGAAGACAGAGAGCGATTGGGGGAAGAGTGAGAGCGACTGGGGGGGAAGAGAGAGAGCGACTGCAGGGGAAGGGAGAGAGCGACTGGGGGGAAGGGAGAGAGCGACTGGGGGGGAAGAGAGAGAGCGACTGGGGGGGAAGAGAGAGAGCGACTGGGGGGAAGAGAGCGAGCGACTAGGGGGGAAGAGAGAGAGCAACTGGGGGGAAGAGAGAGAGCGACTGTGGGGGAAGAGAGAGAGCCACTAGGGGGGAAGAGAGCGGGCGACTTGGGGGGAAGAGAGAGAGCGACTGGGGGGGAAGAGAAAGAGCGACTGGGGGGAAGAGAGAGAGCGACTCGGGGGGAAGAGGGATAGCGACTGGGGGGGAAGAGACAGAGCGACTGGGTGGGAAGAGAAAGAGCGGCTGGGAGGAAGTCAGAGAGCGACTGGGGGGTGAAGAGAGAGAGCGACTGGGGTGGAAGAGAGAGAGCGACTGGGGGGAAGAGAGAGAGCGACTGGGGGGGAAGATAGAGAGCGAGTGGGGGGGAAGAGAGAGAGCGACTGGGGGGGAAGAGAGAGAGCGACTGGGGGGGAAGAGAGAGAGCGACTGGGGGGAAGAGAGAGAGCGACTGGGGGAAGAGAGAGAGCGACTGTGGGGAAGAGAGAGAGCATCTGGGGGGAAGAGAGAGAGCGACTGGGGTTGAAGAGAGAGAGCGACTGGGGGGAAGAGAGAGAGCGACTGGGGGGAAGAGAGAGAGCGACTGCGGGGGAAGAGAGAGAGCGACTGGGGGGAAGAGAGAGAGCGACTGGGGGGGAAGAGAGAGAGCGACTGGGGGGGAAGAGATAGAGCGACTGGGGGGGAAGAGAGAGAGCGACTGGGAGGGAAGAGAGAGAGTGACTGGAGGGGAAGAGAGAGAGCGACTGGGGGGGAAGAGAGAGAGCGAATGGGGGGGAAGAAAGAGAGCGACTGGGGGGAAGAGAGAGAGCGACTGGGTTGGAAGAGAGAGAGCGACTGGGGGGGAAGAGAGAGAGCGACTGGTGGGGAAGAGAGCGAGCGACTGGGGGGGAAGAGAGAGAGCGACTGGGGGGGAAGTGAGAGAGCGAATGGGGGGAAGAGAGAGAGCGACTGGGGGGAAGAGAGAGAGCGACTGGGGGGGAAGAGAGAGAGCGACTGGGGGGGAAGAGAGAGAGCGACTGGGGGGGAAGAGTGAGAGAGCGACTGGGGGGAAGAGAGAGAGTGACTGGGGGGAAGAGAGAGAGCGTCTGGGGGGGAAGAGAGAGAGCGACTGGGGGGAAGAGAGAGAGCGACAGGGGGGGAAGAGAGAGAACGACTGGGGGGGAAGAGTGAGAGCGACTGGGTGGAAGAGAGAGAGCGACTGGGGGTAAGAGAGAGAGCGACTGGGACGAAGAGAGTGAGCGACTGGGGGGAAGAGAGAGCGTCTGCGGGGAAGAGAGAGGGCGACTGGGGGGAAGAGAGAGAGCGACTGGGGGGGGTAGAGAGAGAGCGACGGGGGGGAAGAGAGACAGAGCGACTGGTGGGGAAGAGAGAGAGCGACTGGGGAGGAAGAGAGACAGCGGCTGGGGGGAAGAGAGAGAGAGACTGGGGGGGAAGAAAGAGAGCGACTGGGGGGGAATGGAGAGACCGACTGGGGGAAAGAGAGAGAGCGACGGGGGGGAGGAGAGAGAGCGACTGTGTGGGAAGAGAGAGAGCGACTGGGGGGAAGAGAGACAGCGACTGGGGGGGAAGAGAGAGAGCGACTGGGGGGGAAGAGAGAGAGCGACTGGGGGGGAAGAGAGAGAGCGACTGGGGGGGAAGAGAGAGAGAGCGACTGGGGGGGAAGAGAGAGAGCGACTGGGGGGAAGAGAGAGAGCGTCTGGGGGGGAAGAGAGAGAGCGACTGGGGGGAAGAGAGAGAGCAACTGGAGGGGAAGAGAGATAGCGACTGGGGGGCAAGAGAGAGAGCGACTGGGGGGAAGAGAGAGAGTGACTGGGGGGGAAGAGAGAGAGCGACTGGGAGGGAAGAGAGAGAGTGAATGGGGGGGAAGAAAGAGAGCGACTGGGGGGAAGAGAGAGCGCGACTGGGGGGGAAAAGAGAGAGCGACTGGGGGGGAAGAAAGAGAGCGACTGGGGGGGGAAGAGAGAGAGCGAGTGGGTGGGAAGAGAGAGAGCGAGTGGGGGGGAAGAGAGAGAGCAAGTGGGGGGGAAGAGAGAGAGCGAGTGGGGGGGAAGAGAGAGAGATAGTGGGGGGGAAGAGAGAGAGCGAGTGGGGGGAAGAGAGAGAGCGAGTGGGGGGGGATGAGAGAGAGCGAGTGGGGGGAAGAGAGAGAGCGTGAGTGGGAGGGAAGAGAGAGAGCGAGTGGGGGGGGAAGAGAGAGAGCCAGTGGGGGGGAAGAGAGAGAGCGAGTGGGGGCGAAGTGAGAGAGCGAATGGGGGGGAAGAGAGAGAGCGAGTGGGGGGGAAGAGAGAGAGCGAGTGGAGGGGGAAGAGAGAGAGCGAGTGGGGGGGAAGAGAGAGAGCGACTGGAGGGGGAAGAGAGAGAGCGACTGGGTGGGAAGAGAGAGAGTGGCTGGGGGGAAGAGAGAGAGCGACTGGGGGGTGAAGAGAGAGAGCGACTGGGGGGGAAGAGAGAGAGCGACTGGGGTGAAGAGAGAGAGCTTCTTGGGGGGAAGAGAGAGAGTGACTGGTGGGGAAGAGGGAGAGCGACTGGGGGGGAAGAGAGAGAGCGACTGGGGGGGAAGAGAGAGAGCGACTGGGGGGGGAAGAGAGAGAGCGACTGGGGGGAAGTGAGAGAGCGACTGGGGGGAAGAGAGAGAGCGACTGGGGGGAAGAGAGAGAGCGTCTGGGGGGAAGAGAGAGAGCAACTGGGGGGGAAGAGAGAGAGCGACTGGGGGGGAAGAGAGAGAGAAACTGGGGGGGAAGAGAGAGAGCGACTGGGGGGGAAGAGAGAGAGCGACTGGGGGGATGAGAGAGAGCCACTGGGGGGGAAGAGAGAGAGCGACTGGGGGGGAAGAGAGAGAGCGACTGGGGGTGAAGAGAGAGAGCAACTGGGGGGGAAGAGAGTTAGCGACTGGGGGGGAAGAGAGAGAGCGACTGGGGGGGAAGAGAGAGAGCGACTGGGGGGGAAGAGGTAGAGCGACTGGGGGGGAAGAGAGAGAGCGAATCGGGGGAAGAGAGAGAGTGACTGGGGGGGAAGAGAGAGAGCGAAGGGGGAGGAAGTGGGAGAGCGAATGGGGGGGAAGAATGAGAGCGACTGGGGTGAAGTGAGAGAGCGACTGGGTTGGAAGAGAGAGAGCGACTGGGGGGGAAGAGAGAGAACGACTGGGGGGGAAGAGAGAGAGCGACTGGGGGGGAAGAGAGAGAGTGACTGCGGGGGAAGAGAGAGAGCGACTGAGGGGGAAGAGAGAGAGCGACTGGGGGGGAAGAGAGAGATCGACTGGGGGGGAAGAGAGAGAGCGAATTGGGGGGAAGAGAGAGAGCGACTGAGGGGGAAGAGAGAGAGCGACTGGGGGGGGAAGAGAGAGATCGACTTGGGGGGAAGAGAGAGAGCGACTGGGGGAAGAGAGAGAGCGACTGGGGGGGAGGAGAGAGAGCGACTGTGTGGGATGAGAGTGAGCGACTGGGGGGAAGAGAGAGAGCGACTGGGGGGGAAGAGAGAGAACGACTGGGGGGAAGAGAGAGAGCGACTGGGGGGGAAGAGGGAGAGCGACTGGGGGGGAAGAGAGAGAGCGACTGGGGGGGAAGGGAGAGAGCGACTAGGGGGGAAGAGAGAGAGAGCGACTGGTGGGGAAGAGAGAGAGCGACTGGGGAGGAAGAGAGACAGCGGCTGGGGGGAAGAGAGAGAATGACTGGGGGGGAAGAAAGAGAGCGACTGGGGGGGAAGAGAGAGATCGAGTGGGGGGGAAGAGAGAGATCGAGTGGGGGGGAAGAGAGAAAGCGAGTGGGGGTGATGAGAGAGAGCGAGTGGGGGGAAGAGAGAGAGCGAGTGGGGGGGAAGAGAGAGAGCTAGTGGGGGGGAAGAGAGAGCGACGGGGGGAAGAGAGAGAGCGACTGGGGGGGAAGAGAGAGAGCGACGGGGGGGAAGAGAGAGAGCGGCTGGGGGGAAGAGAGAGAGCGACTGGGGGGGAAGAGAGAGAGCGACTGGGGGGGAAGAGAGAGAGCGACTGCGGGGGAAGAGAGAGAGCGACTGGGGGGGAAGAGAGAGAGCGACTGCGGGGGAAGTGAGAGAGCG
>NC_140992.1:156263261-156285518 GCF_052327205.1 Somniosus microcephalus | reverse complement strand
GAGAGACCCAACACAATCATCGCTAAGCAAAAGGAAAAATATCTGACATATTGGGCAGAAACAACAAAAACCCAAAGCAAACTCAATTGCTACTTGGCCCTAAACAGACAATACAACATAACTGATTACCTGACCATGGTAAAGGACAGCAAACTGAGAAAAATCTTGACAATGTACAGACTTAGTGAACATAACCTGGCGATCGAAAAAGGTAGACACAGGCAGACCCGGCTACCAAGAGAGGACAGGATATGCTCTCACTGCAGTCAGGGAATGGTGGAGACAGAGATGCACTTCCTCACAGCTTGTAGAAAATATCAGGGCATAAGGGAGAATTTCTACCCAAAATTTACAAAAATATGCCCGGAATTCAGAAATTTGAATGACGACCAAAAACTCCCATACCTACTAGGGGAAGAGAGAAATTGCGTAACACTAGCGGCACACTATGTTACAGCTTGCTATAAACAGAGGGACAACCACTAAAGATAAGATAAGAGTATATATAAATTATATGAAAGTATATTTATACACTCAGGGATATATCTGTTTATACACTGTATGGATAGATCTGTATTTTTGTGAACAAACATGAATGTCTTCCGATGCTTTGGCAACATAAGATGTAACTTGTCATGCCAATAAAGCGATTTGAATTGAATTGAATTGAATTGAGAGAGAGGAGAGACTGGGGAGATAGACAGAGAGAGACTGGGGAGATAGAGAGAGATGGGGGAGAGAGAGAGAGTAGAGAGACTGGGGGGGAGAGAGAGGAAAGAGACTGGGGAGAGAGGGACAGAATGGGGAGATAGAGAGAGAGAGAGAGAGACTGAGGGGGAGAGAGAGAGAGACTGGGGGAGAGAGAGAGAGAGACTGGGGGGGAGAGAGAGACTGGGAGAGAGAGAGAGACTGGGGGGTGAGAGAGAGTGACTGAGTGGGGAGAGAGAGAGATGAGGAGAGAGAGAGAGTGACTGGGGAGATAGAGAGAGAGCGTGATACTGAGGGGGGAGAGAGAGAGTGACTCAGGGGGAGAGAGAGTGAGACTGGGGGAGAGAGAGAGAGAGAAGAGAGAGAGCGACTGGGGGGAAGAGAGAGAGCGACTGGGGGGAAGAGAGAGAGCGACTGGGGGTGAAGAGAGAGAGCGACTGGGGGGTGGAGAGAGAGCGACTGGGGGAAGAGAGAGAGCGACTGGGGGGGACGAGAGAGAGCGACTGGGGCGAAGAGAGAGAGCGACTGGGGGGAAGAGAGAGAGCGACTGGGGGGAAGAGAGAGAGCGACTGGGGGGAAGAGAGAGAGCGACTGGGGGGAAGAGGGAGAGCGACTGGGGGTAGAGAGAGAGCGACTGGGGGGAAGAGAGAGAGAGACTTGGGGGGAAGAGAGAGAGCGACTGGGGAGAAGACAGAGAGCGACTGGGGGGAATAGAGAGAGCGACTGGTGGGAAGAGAGAGCGCGACTGGGGGGAAGAGAGAGAGCGACTGTGGGGGAAGAGAGGGAGCGAGTGGGGGGAAGAGAGAGAGCGACTGCGGGGAAGAGAGGGAGCGACTGGGGGGGAAGAGAGAGAGCGACTGGGGGAAGAGAGAGAGCGACTGGGGGGAAGAGAGAGAGCGACTGGGGGAAGAGAGAGAGCGACTGGGGGAGAGAGAGACTGAGAGAGAGCGACTGGGGGGAAGTGAGAGAGAGCGACTAGGGGGAAGAGAGAGAGCGACGGGGGGAAGGGAGAGCGACGGGGGGAAGAGAGAGAGCGACTGGGGGGAAGAGAGAGAGCGACTCGGGGGAAGAGAGAGAGCGACTGTGGGGAAGAGAGGGAGTGACTGGGGGGAAGAGAGGGGAACGACTGGGGGGAAGAGAGGGAGCGACTGGGGGGGAGAGAGAAAAGAGAGAGAGAGCGACTGGGGGGAAGAGAGAGAGCGACTGGGGGAAGAGAGAGAGCGGCATGGCTGGAAGAGAGAGAGAAGAGAGAGACCGACTGGGGGGAAGAGAGAGAGCGACTGGGGGGGAAGAGAGAGAGCGACTGGGGGTGAAGAGAGACGAGCGACTGGGGGGTAGAGAGAGAGCGACTGGGGGGAAGAGAGAGAGCGACTGGGGGGAAGAGAGAGAGCGACTGGGGGGAAGTGAGAGAGCGACTGGGGTGTGAAGAGAGAGTGCGACTGGGGGGTAGAGAGAGAGCGACAGGGGGGAAGTGAGAGAGCGACTGGGGGAAGAGAGAGAGCGACTTGGGGGGAAGAGAGAGAGCGACTGGGGGGAAGAGAGAGAGCGACTGGGGGGAAGAGAGAGAGCGACTGGGGGGAAGAGAGAGAGCGACTGGGTTGGAAGAGAGAGAGCGACTGGGGGGGGAAGAGAGAGAGCGACTGGGGGGAAGAGAGAGAGCGACTGGGGGGAAGAGAGAGAGCGACTGGGGGGAAGAGAGAGAGCGACTGGGGGGAAGAGAGAGAGCGACTGGGGGGAAGAGAGAGAGCGACTGGGGGAAGAGAGAGAGCGACTGGGGGAAGAGAGAGAGCGACTGGGGGGAAGAGAGAGAGCGACTGGGGGGAAGAGAGAGAGCGACTGGGGGGAAGAGAGAGAGCGACTGGGGGGGAAGAGAGAGAGCGACTGTGTGGAAGAGAGAGAGCGACTGCGGGGAAGAGAGAGAGCGACTGGGGGGGAAGAGAGAGAGCGACTGGGGGAAGAGAGAGAGCGACTGGGGGAAGAGAGAGTTCGACTGGGGGAAGAGAGAGAGCGACTGGGGGGAAGAGAGAGAGCGACTGGGGGGAAGAGAGAGAGCGACTGGGGGGAAGAGAGAGAGAGCGACTGGGGGAAGAGAGAGAGCGACAGGGGGGAAGGGAGAGCGACTGGGGGGAAGAGAGAGAGCGACTGGGGGGGAAGAGAGAGAGCGACTGGGGGGAAGAGAGAGAGCGACTGTGGGGAAGAGAGGGAGTGACTGGGGGGAAGTGAGGGAACGACTGTGGGGAAGAGAGGGAGCGACTGGGGGGAAGAGAGAAAAGAGAGAGAGAGGGACTGGGGGGAAGAGGGAGGGCGACTGGGGGGGAAGAGAGAGAGCGACTGTGGGGAAGAGAGGGAACGACTGGGGGGAAGAGAGGGAGCGACTGGGGGGAAGAGAGAAAAGAGAGAGAGAGCGACTGGGGGGGAAGAGAGAGAGCGACTGGGGGAAGAGAGAGAGCAACATGGCTGGAGAGAGAGAGAAGAGAGAGAGCGACTGGGCGGAAGAGAGAGAGCGACTGGGGGGAAGAGAGAGAGCGACTGGGGGAAGAGAGAGAGCGACTGGGGGAAGAGAGAGAGCGACTGGGGGAAGAGAGAGAGCGACTGGGGGAAGAGAGAGAGCGACTGGGGGAAGAGAGAGAGCGACTGGGGGAAGAGAGAGAGCGACATTGCTGGAAGAGAGAGAGAAGAGAGAGAGCGACTGGGGGGAAGAGAGAGAGCGACTCGGGGGAAGAGAGAGAGCGACTGGGGGTGAAGAGAGAGAGCGACTGCGGGGTAGAGAGAGAGCGACTGGGGGGAAGAGAGAGAGCGACTGGGGGAAGAGAGAGAGCGACTGAGGGGGAGAGAGAGAGCGACTGGGGGAAGAGAGAGAGCGACTGGGGGGAAGAGAGAGCGACTGGGGGGAAGGGAGAGAGCGTCTGGGGGAAAGAGAGAGAGCGACTGGGGGGAAGAGAGAGAGCGACTGGGTGGAAGAGAGAGAGAGACTTGGGGGGAAGAGAGAGAGCGACTGGGGGGAAGAGAGAGAGCGACATGGCGGGAAGAGAGAGAGCGACTGGGGGAAGAGAGAGAGCGACTGCGGGGGAAGAGAGAGAGCGACTGGGGGAAGAGAGAGAGCGACTGGGGTGGAAGAGAGAGAGCGACTGGGGGGAAGAGAGAGAGCGACTGGGGGAAGACTGAGAGCGACTGGGGGAAGAGAGAGAGCGACTGGGGGAAAGAGAGAGAGCGACTGGGGGGAAGAGAGAGAGCGACTGGGTGGAAGAGAGAGAGAGACTTGGGGGGAAGAGAGAGAGCGACTGGGGGGAAGAGAGAGAGCGACATGGCGGGAAGAGAGAGAGCGACTGGGAGGAAGAGAGAGAGCGACTGCGGGGAAGAGAGAGAGCGACTGGGGGAAGAGAGAGAGCGACTGGGTGGAAGATAGAGAGCGACTGGGGGGAAGAGAGAGAGCGACTGGGGGAAGACTGAGAGCGACTGGGGGAAGAGAGAGAGCGACTGGGGGGAAAGAGAGAGAGCGACTGGGGTGAAGAGAGAGAGCGACTGGGGGAAAGAAAGAGAGCGACTGGGGGGATGAGAGAGAGCGACTGGGGGGAAAAGAGAGAGCGACTGGGGGAAGAGAGAGAGCGACTGGGGGAAGAGGGAGCGACTGGGGGGAAGAGAGAGAGCGACAGGGGGATGAGAGAGAGCAACTGGGAGGAAGAGAGAGAGCGACTGGGGGGAAGAGAGGGAGCGACTGGGGGGAAGAGAGGGAGCGACTGGAGGGAAAAGAGGGAGCGACTGGGGGGAAGAGAGGGAGCGACTAGGGGGAAGAGAGAAAAGAGAGAGAGCGCGACTGGGGGGAAGAGAGAGAGCGACGGGGGGAAGAGAGAGAGCGACATGGCGGGAAGAGAGAGAGCGACTGGGGGGAAGCGAGAGAGCGACTGCGGGGAAGAGAGAGAGCGACTGGGGGAAGAGAGAGAGCGACTGGGTGGAAGAGAGAGAGCGACTGGGGGGAAGAGAGAGAGCGACTGGGGGGAAGAGAGAGAGCGACTGGGGGAAGAGAGAGAGCGACTGGGGGAAGAGAGAGAGCGACTGGGGTGAAGAGAGAGAGCGACTGGGGGGAAGAGAGAGAGCGACTGGGGGGAAGAGAGAGAGCGACTGGGGGGAAGAGAGAGAGAGCGACTGGGGGGAAGAGAGAGAGCGACTGGGGGGAAGGGAGAGCGACTGGGGGGAAGAGAGAGAGGGACTGGGGGGAAGAGGGAGGGCGACTGGGGGGAAGAGAGAGAGCGACTGTGGGGAAGAGAGGGAGTGACGGGGGGAAGAGAGGGAACGACTGGGGGGAAGAGAGGGAGCGACTGGGGGGAAGAGAGAAAAGAGAGAGAGAGCGACTGGGGGGAAGAGAGAGAGCGACTGGGGGAAGAGAGAGAGCAACATGGCTGGAAGAGAGAGAGAAGAGAGAGAGCGACTGGGGGGAAGAGAGAGAGCGACTGGGGGGAAGAGAGAGAGCGACTGGGGGTGAAGAGAGAGAGCGACTGGGGGGTAGAGAGAGAGCGACTGGGGGGAAGAGAGAGAGCGACTGGGGGGAAGAGAGAGAGCGACTGGGGGGAAGAGAGAGAGCGACTGGGGGGAAGAGAGAGAGCGACTGGGGGGAAGAGAGAGAGCGACTGGGGGAAGAGAGAGAGCGACTGGGGGAAGAGAGAGAGCGACTGGGGGGAAGAGAGAGAGCGACTGGGGGGAAGAGAGAGAGCGACTGGGGGGAAGAGAGAGAGCGACTGGGGGGAAGAGAGAGAGCGACTGTGTGGAAGAGAGAGAGCGACTGCGGGGGAAGAGAGAGAGCGACTGGGGGGAAGAGTGAGAGCGACTGGGGGGAAGAGAGAGAGCGACTGGGGGAAGAGAGAGAGAGCGACTGGGGGGAAGAGAGAGAGCGACAGGGGGGAAGGGAGAGCGACTGGGGGGAAGAGAGAGAGCGAATGGGGGGAAGAGAGAGAGCGACTGGGGGGAAGAGAGAGAGCGACTGTGGGGAAGAGAGGGAGTGACTGGGGGGAAGTGAGGGAACGACTGTGGGGAAGAGAGGGAGCGACTGGGGGGAAGAGAGAAAAGAGAGAGAGAGCGACTGGGGGGAAGAGAGAGAGCTACTGGGGGAAGAGAGAGAGCGACATTGCTGGAATCGAGAGAGAAGAGAGAGAGCGACTGGGGGGAAGAGAGAGAGCGACTCGGGGGAAGAGAGAGAGCGACTGGGGGTGAAGAGAGAGAGCGACTGGGGGGTAGAGAGAGAACGACTGGGGGGAAGAGAGAGAGCGACTGGGGGGAAGAGAGAGAGCGACTGAGGGGGAGAGAGAGAGCGACTGGGGGGAAGAGAGAGAGCGACTGGGGGGAAGAGAGAGAGCGACTGGGGGGAAGAGAGAGAGCGACTGGGGGGAAGAGAGAGAGCGACTGGGGGGAAGAGAGAGAGCGACTGGGTGGAAGAGAGAGAGAGACTTGTGGGGAAGAGAGAGAGCGACTGGGGGGAAGAGAGAGAGCGACATGGCGGGAAGAGAGAGAGCGACTGGGGGGAAGAGAGAGAGCGACTACGGGGAAGAGAGAGTGCGACTGGGGGAAGAGAGAGAGCGACTGGGTGGAAGAGAGAGAGCGACTGGGGGGAAGAGAGAGAGCGACTGGGGGAAGACTGAGAGCGACTGGGGGAAGAGAGAGAGCGACTGGGGGGAAAGAGAGAGAGCGACTGGGGTGAAGAGAGAGAGCGACTGGGGGGAAGAAAGAGAGCGACTGGGGGGATGAGAGAGAGCGACTGGGGGGAAAAGAGAGAGCGACTGGGGGAAGAGAGAGAGCGACTGGGGGAAGAGGGAGCGACCGGGGGGAAGAGAGAGAGCGACAGGGGGATGAGAGAGAGCAACTGGGAGGAAGAGAGAGAGCGACTGGGGGGAAGAGAGGGAGCGACTGGGGGGAAGAGAGGGAGCGACTGGAGGGAAAAGAGGGAGCGACTGGGGGGAAGAGAGGGAGCGACTAGGGGGAAGAGAGAAAAGAGAGAGAGCGCGACTGGGGGGAAGAGAGAGAGCGACTGGGGGGAAGAGAGAGAGCGACATGGCCGGAAGAGAGAGAGCGACTGGGGGGAAGCGAGAGAGCGACTGCGGGGAAGAGAGAGAGCGACTGGGGGAAGAGAGAGAGCGACTGGGTGGAAGAGAGAGAGCGACTGGGGGGAAGAGAGAGAGCGACTGGGGGGAAGAGACAGAGCGACTGGGGGAAGAGAGAGAGCGACTGGGGGAAGAGAGAGAGCGACTGGGGTGAAGAGAGAGAGCGACTGGGGGGAAGAAAGAGAGCGACTGGGGGGAAGAGAGAGAGCGACTGGGGGGAAGAGAGAGAGCGACTGGGGGAAGAGAGAGAGCGACTGGGGGGAAGAGAGAGAGCAACTGGGGGGAAGAGAGAGAGCGACTGGGGGGAAGAGAGAGAGAGCGACTGGGGGGAAGAGAGAGAGCGACTGTGTGGAAGAGAGAGAGCGACTGCGGGGGAAGAGAGAGAGCGACTGGGGGGAAGAGAGAGAGTGGCTGGGGGGAAGAGAGAGAGTGACTGGGGGAAGAGAGAGAGCGACTGGGGGGAAGAGAGAGAGCGACTGGGGGGAAGAGGGAGAGCGACTGGGGGGAAGAGAGAGAGCGGCTGGGGGGAAGAGAGAGAGAGCGACTGGGGGGAAGAGCGAGAGCGACTGGGGGGAAGGGAGAGCGACTGGGGGGAAGAGAGAGAGGGACTGGGGGGAAGAGGGAGAGCGACTGGGGGGAAGAGAGAGAGCGACTGTGGGGAAGAGAGGGAGTGACTGGGGGGAAGAGAGGGAACGACTGGGGGGAAGAGAGGGAGCGACTGGGGGGAAGAGAGAGAGCGACATGGCTGGAAGAGAGAGAGAAGAGAGAGAGCGACTGGGGGGAAGAGAGAGAGCGACTGGCGGGAAGAGAGAGAGCGACTGGAAGAGAGAGAGCGACTGGGGGGTAGAGAGAGAGAGAGTGGGGGGAAGAGAGAGAGCGACTGGGGGGAAGAGAGAGAGCGACTGGGGGGAAGAGAGAGAGTGACTGGGGGGAAGAGAGAGAGCGACTGGGGGGAAGAGAGAGAGCGACTGGGGGAAGAGAGAGAGCGACTGGGGGAATAGAGAGAGCGACTGGGGGGAAGAGAGAGATCGACTGGGGGGAAGAGAGAGAGAGAGGGGGGAAGAGAGAGAGCGACTGGGGGGAAGAGAGAGAGCGACTGGGGGGAAGAGAGAGAGCGACTGGGGGGAAGAGAGAGAGCAACTGGGGGAAGAGAGAGAGCGACTGGGGGAAGAGAGAGAGCGACTGGGGGAAGAGAGAGAGCGACTGGGGGAAGAGAGAGAGCGACTGGGGGGAAGAGAGAGAGCGACTGGGGGGAAGAGAGAGAGCGACTGGGGGGAAGAGAGAGAGCGACTGTGTGGAAGAGAGAGAGGGACTGCGGGGGAAGAGAGAGAGCGACTGGGGGAAGAGAGAGAGCTACTGGGGGGAAGAGAGAGAGCGACTGGGGAAGAGAGAGAGCGACTGGGGGGAAGAGAGAGACCGACTGGGGGGAAGAGAGAGAGCGACTGGGGGGGCAGGGAGAGAGAGACTGGGGGGAAGAGAGAGAGAGCGACTGGGGGGAAGAGAGAGAGAGCGACAGGGGGGAAGGGAGAGCGACTGGGGGGAAGAGAGAGAGCGACTGGGGGAAGAGGGAGAGCAACTGGGGGAAGAGAGAGAGCGACTGTGGGGAAGAGAGGGAGTGACTGGGGGGAAGAGAGGGAACGACTGTGGGGAAGAGAGGGAGCGACTGGGGGAAGAGAGAAAAGAGAGAGAGAGCGACTGGGGGGAAGAGAGAGAGCGACTGGGGGAAGAGAGAGAGCGACATTGCTGGAAGAGAGAGAGAAGAGAGAGAGCGACTGGGGGGAAGAGAGAGAGCGACTGTGGGGACGAGAGAGAGCGACTGCGGGGAAGAGAGAGAGCGACTGTGGGGAAGAGAGCGAGCGACTGGGGGGCAGAGAGAGAGCGACTGGGGGGAAGAGAGAGAGCGACTGGGGGAAGAGAGAGAGCGACTGGGGGAAGAGAGCGAGCGACTGGGAGGAAAGAGAGAGAGCGACTGGGGTGAAGAGAGAGAGCGACTGGGGGGAAGAAAGAGAGCGACTGGGGGGAAGAGAGAGAACGACTGGGGGGAAGAGAGAGAGCGACTTGGGGGAAGAGAGAGAGGGACTGGGGGGAAGAGAGAGAGCGACTGGGGGGAAGAGAGAGAGCGACTGTGTGGAAGAGAGAGAGCGACTGCAGGGGAAGAGAGATAGCGACTGGGGGGAAGACAGAGAGCGACTTGGGGGAAGAGAGAGAGCGACTGGGGGAACAGAGAGAGCGACTGGGGGGAGAGAGAGAGCGACTGGGGGGAAGAGAGAGAGCGACTGGGGGGAAGAGAGAGAGCGACTGGGGGGAAGAGAGAGAGAGCGACTGGGGGGAAGAGAGAGAGCGACTGGGGGGAAGAGAGAGAGCGACATGGCTGGAAGAGAGAGAGAAGAGAGAGAGCGACTGGGGGGAAGAGAGAGAGCGACTGGGGGGAAGAGAGAGAGCGACTGGGGGTGAAGAGAGAGAGCGACTGGGGGGTAGAGAGAGAGAGAGTGGGGGGAAGAGAGAGAGCGACTGGGGGGAAGAGAGAGAGCGACTGGGGGGAAGAGAGAGAGTGACTGGGGGGAACAGAGAGAGCGACTGGGGGGAAGAGAGAGAGCGACTGGGGGAAGAGAGAGAGCGACTGGGGGAATAGAGAGAGCGACTGGGGGGAAGAGAGAGATCGACTGGGGGGAAGAGAGAGAGAGAAGGGGGAAGAGAGAGAGCGACTGGGGGGAAGAGAGAGAGCGACTGGGGGGAAGAGAGAGAGCGACTGGGGGGAAGAGAGAGAGCAACTGGGGGGAAGAGAGAGAGCGACTGGGGGAAGAGAGAGAGCGACTGGGGGAAGAGAGAGAGCGACTGGGGGGAAGAGAGAGAGCGACTGGGGGGAAGAGAGAGAGCGACTGGGGGGAAGAGAGAGAGCGACTGGGGGGAAGAGAGAGAGCGACTGTGTGGAAGAGAGAGAGGGACTGCGGGGGAAGAGAGAGAGCGACTGGGGGGAAGAGAGAGAGCTACTGGGGGGAAGAGAGAGAGCGACTGGGGGAAGAGAGAGAGCGACTGGGGGGAAGAGAGAGACCGACTGGGGGGAAGAGAGAGAGCGACTGGGGGGCAGGGAGAGAGAGACTGGGGGGAAGAGAGAGAGAGCGACTGGGGGGAAGAGAGAGAGCGACAGGGGGGAAGGGAGAGCGACTGGGGGGAAGAGAGAGAGCGACTGGGGGGAAGAGGGAGAGCAACTGGGGGGAAGAGAGAGAGCGACTGTGGGGAAGAGTGGGAGTGACTGGGGGGAAGAGAGGGAACGACTGTGGGGAAGAGAGGGAGCGACTGGGGGGAAGAGAGAAAAGAGAGAGAGAGCGACTGGGGGGAAGAGAGAGAGCGACTGGGGGAAGAGAGAGAGCGACATTGCTGGAAGAGAGAGAGAAGAGAGAGAGCGACTGGGGGGAAGAGAGAGAGCGACTGTGGGGACGAGAGAGAGCGACTGCGGGGAAGAGAGAGAGCGACTGTGGGGAAGAGAGCGAGCGACTGGGGGGCAGAGAGAGAGCGACTGGGGGGAAGAGAGAGAGCGACTGGGGGAAGAGAGAGAGCGACTGGGGGAAGAGAGAGAGCGACTGGGAGGAAAGAGAGAGAGCGACTGGGGTGAAGAGAGAGAGCGACTGGGGGGAAGAAAGAGAGCGACTGGGGGGAAGAGAGAGAACGACTGGGGGGAAGAGAGAGAGCGACTTGGGGGAAGAGAGAGAGGGACTGGGGGGAAGAGAGAGAGCGACTGGGGGGAAGAGAGAGAGCGACTGTGTGGAAGAGAGAGAGCGACTGCAGGGGAAGAGAGATAGCGACTGGGGGGAAGACAGAGAGCGACTTGGGGGGAAGAGAGAGAGCGACTGGGGGAACAGAGAGAGCGACTGGGGGGAAGAGAGAGAGCGACTGGGGGGAAGAGAGAGAGCGACTGGGGGGAAGAGAGAGAGCGACTGGGGGGAAGAGAGAGAGAGCGACTGGGGGGAAGAGAGAGAGCGACTGGGGGGAAGGGAGAGCGACGGGGGGAAGAGAGAGAGCGACTGGGGGGAAGAGAGAGAGCGACTGGGGGGAAGAGAGAGAGCGACTGTGGGGAAGAGAGGGAGTGACTGGGGGGAAAAGAGGGAACGACTGGGGGGAAGAGAGGGAGCGACTGGGGGGGAGAGAGAAAAGAGAGAGAGAGCGACATGGCTGGAAGAGAGAGAGAAGAGAGAGAGCGACTGGGGGGAAGAGAGAGAGCGACTGGGGGGAAGAGAGAGAGCGACTGGGGGTGAAGAGAGAGAGCGACTGGGGGTTAGAGAGAGAGCGACTGGGGGGAAGAGAGAGAGCGACTGGGGGGAAGAGAGAGAGCGACTGGGGGGAAGAGAGAGAGCGACTGGGGGTGAAAAGAGAGAGCGACTGGGGGGTCGAGAGAGAGCGACTGGGGGGAAGAGAGAGAGCGACTGGGGGAAGAGAGAGAGCAATTTGGGGGGAAGAGAGAGAGCGACGGGGGAAGAGAGAGAGCGACTGGGGGAAGAGAGAGAGCGACTGGGGGGAAGAGTGAGAGCGACTGGGGGGAAGAGAGAGAGCGACTGGGGGGAAGAGAGAGAGCGACTGGGGGGGAAGAGAGAGAGCGACTGGGGGGAAGAGAGAGAGCGACTGGGGGGAAGAGAGAGAGCGACTGGGGGGAAGAGAGAGAGCGACGGGGGGAAGAGAGTGAGCGACTGGGGGGAAGAGAGAGAGCGACTGGGGGGAAGAGAGAGAGCGACAGGGGGGAAGAGAGAGAGCGACTGGGGGGAAGAGAGAGAGCGACTGGGGGGAAGAGAGAGAGCGACTGGGGGGAAGTGAGAGAGCGACTGGGGGGAAGAGAGAGCGACTGGGGGAAGAGAGAGCGCGACTGGGGGGAAGAAAGAGAGCGACTGGGGGGAAGAGAGAGAGCGGCTGGGGGAAGAGAGAGAGCGACTGGGGCAACGAGAGAGAGCGACTGGGGGGAGAGAGAGAGCGACTGTGTGGAAGAGAGAGAGCGACTGCGAGGGAAGAGAGAGAGCGACTGGGGGGAAGAGAGAGAGCGACTGGGGGGAAGAGAGAGAGCGACTGGGGGAAGAGAGAGAGCGACTGGGGGGAAGAGAGAGAGCGACTGGGGGGAAGAGAGAGAGCGACTGGGGGGAAGAGAGAGAGCGACTGGGGGGAAGAGAGAGAGAGCGACTGGGGGGAAGAGAGAGAGCGACTGGGGGGAAGGGAGAGCGACTGGTGGGAAGAGAGAGAGCGACTGGGGGGAAGAGAGAGAGCGACTGGGGGGAAGAGAGAGAGCGACTGTGGGGAATAGAGGGAGTGTCTGGGGGGAAGAGAGGGAACGACTGGGGGGAAGAGAGGGAGCGACTGGGGGAAGAGAGAGAGCGACATTGCTGGAAGAGAGAGAGAAGAGAGAGAGCGACTGGGGGGAAGAGAGAGAGCGACTGGGTTGAAGAGAGAGAGCGACTGGGGGTGAAGAGAGAGAGCGACTGGGGGGTCGAGAGAGAGCGACTGGGGGAAGAGAGAGAGCGACTGGGGGGAAGAAAGAGAGCGACTGGGGGAAGAGAGAGAGCGACTGGGGGGAAGAGAGAGAGCGACTGGGGGGTAGAGAGAGAGCGACTGGGGGGAAGAGAGAGAGCGACTGCGGGGAAGAGAGAGAGCGACTGGGGGATGAGAGAGAGCGACTGGGGGGAAGAGAGAGAGAGACTTGGGGGAAGAGGGAGAGCGACTGGGGGGAAGAGAGAGAGTGACTGGGGGGAAGAGAGAGAGCGACTGGGGGGAGTAGAGAGCGACTGGGGGGAAGAGAGAGTGCGACTGCAGGGAAGAGAGAGAGCGACCGGGGGGAAGAGAGAGAGCGACCGGGGGGAAGAGAGAGAGCGACCGGGGGGAAGAGAGAGAGCGACTGGGGGGATGAGAGAGAGCGACTGCGGGGAAGAGAGAGAGCGACTGTGAGGAAGAGAGAGAGCGACTGGGGGTCAGAGAGAGAGCGACTGGGGGGAAGAGGGAGAGTGACTGGGGGAAGAGAGAGAGCGACTGGGGGGAAGAGAGAGAGCGACTGGGGAAGAGAGAGAGCGACTGGGGGGAAAGAGAGAGAGCGACTGGGGTGAAGAGAGAGAGCGACTGGGGGAAGAGAGAGCGACTGGGGGGAAGAGAGAGAGCGACTGGGGGGAAGAGAGAGAGCGACTGGGGGGAAGAGAGAGAGTGACTGGGGGGAAGAGAGAGAGCGACTGGGGGGATGAGAGAGAGCGGCTGCGGGGAAGAGAGACAGCAACTGGGGAAGAGAGAGAGCGACTGGGGGGAAGAGAGAGAGCGACTGTGTGGAAGAGAGAGGGCGACTGGGGGGAAGAGAGAGAGCGACTGGGGGGAAGAGAGAGAGCGACTGGGGGGAAGAGAGAGAGCGACTGGGGGTGAAGAGAGAGAGCGACTGTGGGTAGAGAGAGAGAGAGTGGGGGGAAGAGAGAGAGCGACTGGGGGGAAGAGAGAGAGCGACTGGGGGAAGAGAGAGAGCGACTGGGGGAAGAGAGAGAGCGACTGGGGGAAGAGAGAGAGCGACTGGGGGAAGAGAGAGAGCGACTGGGGGGAAGAGAGAGAGTGACTGGGGGGAAGAGAGAGAGCGACTGGGGGGAAGAGAGAGAGCGACTGTGTGGAAGAGAGAGAGGGACTGCGGGGGAAGAGAGAGAGCGACTGGGGGGAAGAGAGAGAGCGACTGGGGGGAAGAGAGAGAGCGACTGGGGGAAGAGAGAGAGCGACTGGGGGGAAGAGAGAGAGCGACTGGGGGGAAGAGAGAGAGCGACTGGGGGGAAGGGAGAGAGAGACTGGGGGAAGAGAGATAGAGCGACTGGGGGGAAGAGAGAGAGCGACAGGGGGGAAGGGAGAGCGACTGGGGGAAGAGGGAGAGCGACTGGGGGGAAGAGGGAGAGCAACTGGGGGAAGAGAGAGAGCGACTGTGGGGAAGAGAGGGAGTGACTGGGGGAAGAGGGAACGACTGTGGGGAAGAGAGGGAGCGACTGGGGGGAAGAGAGAAAAGAGAGAGAGAGCGACTGGGGGGAAGAGAGAGAGCGACTGGGGGAAGAGAGAGAGCGACATTGCTGGAAGAGAGAGAGAAGAGAGAGAGCGACTGGGGGGAAGAGAGAGAGCGACTGTGGGACGAGAGAGAGCGACTGCGGGGAAGAGAGAGAGCGACTGTGGGGAAGAGAGAGAGCGACTGGGGGCAGAGAGAGAGCGACTGGGGGGAAGAGAGAGAGCGACTGGGGGAAGAGAGAGAGCGACTCGGGGAAGAGAGAGAGCGACTGGGGGGAAAGAGAGAGAGCGACTGGGGTGAAGAGAGAGAGCGACTGGGGGAAGAAAGAGAGCGACTGGGGGGAAGAGAGAGAGCGACTGGCGGGAAGAGAGAGAGCGACTTGGGGGAAGAGAGAGAGCGACTGGGGGGAAGAGAGAGGGCGACTGGGGGGAAGAGAGAGAGCGACTGTGTGGAAGAGAGAGAGCGACTGCAGGGGAAGAGAGAGAGCGACTGGGGGGAAGAGAGAGAGCGACTTGGGGGAAGAGAGAGAGCGACTGGGGGCACAGAGAGAGCGACTGGGGGGAAGAGAGAGAGCGACTGGGGGGAAGAGAGAGAGCGACTGGGGGGAAGAGAGAGAGCGACTGGGGGGAAGAGAGAGAGAGCGACTGGGGGGAAGAGAGAGAGCGACTGGGGGGAAGGGGAGAGCGACGGGGGGAAGAGAGAGAGCGACTGGGGGAAGAGAGAGAGCGACTGGGGGGAAGAGAGAGAGCGACTGTGGGGAAGAGAGGGAGTGACTGGGGGGAAAAGAGGGAACGACTGGGGGAAGAGAGGGAGCGACTGGGGGGGAGAGAGAAAAGAGAGAGAGAGCGACATGGCTGGAAGAGAGAGAGAAGAGAGAGAGCGACTGGGGGGAAGAGAGAGAGCGACTGGGGGGAAGAGAGAGAGCGACTGGGGTTGAAGAGAGAGAGCGACTGGGGGTTAGAGAGAGAGCGACTGGGTGGAAGAGAGAGAGCGACTGGGGGGAAGAGAGAGAGCGACTGGGGGGAAGAGAGAGAGCGACTGGGGGTGAAAAGAGAGAGCGACTGGGGGGTAGAGAGAGAGCGACTGGGGGAAGAGAGAGAGCGACTGGGTGAAGAGAGAGAGCGATTTGGGGGGAAGAGAGAGAGCGACTGGGGGGAAGAGAGAGAGCGACTGGGGGAAGAGAGAGAGCGACTGGGGGGAAGAGAGAGAGCGACTGGGGGGAAGAGAGAGAGCGACTGGGGGGGAAGAGAGAGAGCGACTGGGGGAAGAGAGAGAGCGACTGGGGGGAAGAGAGAGAGCGACTGGGGGGAAGAGAGAGAGTGACTGGGGGGAAGAGAGAGAGCGACTGGGGGGAAGAGAGAGAGCGACTGGGGGGAAGAGAGAGAGCGACTGGGGGGAAGAGAGAGAGCGACGGGGGGAAGAGAGAGAGCGACTGGGGGGAAGAGAGAGAGCGACTGGGGGGAAGAGAGAGAGCGACTGGGGGAAGTGAGAGAGCGACTGGGGGGAAGAGAGAGCGACTGGGGGAAGAGAGAGCGCGACTGGGGGGAAGAAAGAGAGCGACTGGGGGGAAGAGAGAGAGCGGCTGGGGGGAAGAGAGAGAGCGACTGGGGCGACGAGTGAGAGCGACTGGGGGGAGAGAGAGAGCGACTGTGTGGAAGAGAGAGAGCGACTGCGGGGGAAGAGAGAGAGCGACGGGGGGAAGAGAGAGAGCGACTGGGGGGAAGAGAGAGAGCGACTGGGGGAAGAGAGGGAGCGACTGGGGGGAAGAGAGAGAGCGACTGGGGGGAAGAGAGAGAGCGACTGGGGGGAAGAGAGAGAGCGACTGGGGGGAAGAGAGAGAGAGCGACTGGGGGGAAGAGAGAGAGCGACTGCGGGAAGGGAGAGCGACTGGTGGGAAGAGAGAGAGCGACTGGGGGAAGAGAGAGAGCGACTGGGGGGAAGAGAGAGAGCGACTGTGGGGAATAGAGGGAGTGTCTGGGGGAAGAGAGGGAACGACTGGGGGGAAGAGAGGGAGCGACTGGGGAAGAGAGAGAGCGACATGGCTGGAAGAGAGAGAGAAGAGAGAGAGCGACTGAGGGGAAGAGAGAGAGCGACTGGGGGGAAGAGAGAGAGCGACTGGGGGTGAAGAGAGAGAGCGACTGGGGGGTAGAGAGAGAGCGACTGGGGGGAAGAGAGAGAGCGACTGGGGGGAAGAGAGAGAGCGACTGGGGAAGAGAGAGAGCGACTGGGGGGAAGAGAGAGAGCGACTGGGGGGTAGAGAGAGAGCGACTGGGGGGAAGAGAGAGAGCGACTGGGGGAATAGAGAGAGCGACTGGGGGGAAGAGAGAGAGCGACTGGGGGAAGAGAGAGAGCGACTGGGGGGAAGAGAGAGAGCGACTGGGGGGAAGAGAGAGAGAGCGACTGGGGGGAAGAGAGAGAGCGACTGGGGGGAAGGGAGAGCGACTGGTGGGAAGAGAGAGAGCGACTGGGGGGAAGAGAGAGAGCGACTGGGGGGAAGAGAGAGAGCGACTGTGGGGAATAGAGGGAGTGTCTGGGGGGAAGAGAGGGAACGACTGGGGGGAAGAGAGGGAGCGACTGGGGGAAGAGAGAGAGCGACATGGCTGGAAGAGAGAGAGAAGAGAGAGAGCGACTGGGGGGAAGAGAGAGAGCGATTGGGGGGAAGAGAGAGAGCGACTGGGGGTGAAGAGAGAGAGCGACTGGGGGGTAGAGAGAGAGCGACTGGGGGGAAGAGAGAGAGCGACTGGGGGGAAGAGAGAGAGCGACTGGGGGAAGAGAGAGAGCGACTGGGGGGAAGAGAGAGAGCGACTGGGGGGTAGAGAGAGAGCGACTGGGGGGAAGAGAGAGAGCGACTGCGGGGAAGAGAGAGAGCGACTGGGGGATGAGAGAGAGCGACTGGGGGAAGAGAGAGAGAGACTTGGGGGGAAGAGAGAGAGCGACTGGGGGGAAGAGAGAGAGTGACTGGGGGGAAGAGAGAGAGCGACTGGGGGGAGTAGAGAGCGACTGGGGGGAAGAGAGAGTGCGACTGCGGGGAAGAGAGAGAGCGACCGGGGGGAAGAGAGAGAGCGACCGGGGGGAAGAGAGAGAGCGACCGGGGGGAAGAGAGAGAGCGACCGGGGGAAGAGAGAGAGCGACTGGGGGGATGAGAGAGAGCGACTGCGGGGAAGAGAGAGAGCGACTGTGAGGAAGAGAGAGAGCGACTGGGGGTCAGAGAGAGAGCGACTGGGGGGAAGAGGGAGAGTGACTGGGGGAAGACAGAGAGCGACTGGGGGAAGAGAGAGAGCGACTGGGGGAAGAGAGAGAGCGACTGGGGGGAAAGAGAGAGAGCGACTGGGGTGAAGAGAGAGAGCGACTGGGGGGAAGAGAGAGAGTGACTGGGGGAAGAGAGAGAGCGACTGGGGGGATGAGAGAGAGCGACTGCGGGGAAGAGAGACAGCAACTGGGGGAAGAGAGAGAGCGACTGGGGGGAAGAGAGAGAGCGACTGTGTGGAAGAGAGAGAGCGACTGGGGGGAAGAGAGAGAGCGACTGGGGGGAAGAGAGACAGCAACTGGGGAAGAGAGAGAGCGACTGGGGGGAAGAGAGAGAGCGACTGGGGGAAGAGAGAGAGCGACTGGGGGAAGAGAGAGAGCGACTGGGGGAAGAGAGAGAGCGACTGGGGGGAAGAGAGAGAGCGACTGGGGGGAAGAGAGAGAGCGACTGGGGGGAAGAGAGAGAGCGACTGCAGGGGAAGAGAGAGAGCGACTGGGGGGAAGAGAGAGAGCGACTGGGGGGAAGAGAGAGATCGACTGGGGGAAGAGAGAGAGCGACTGGGGGGAAGAGAGAGAGCGACTGGGGGGAAGAGAGAGAGCGACTGGGGGGAAGAGAGAGAGCGACTGGGGGAAGAGAGAGAGCGACTGGGGGGAAGAGAGAGAGCGACTGGGGAAGAGAGAGAGCGACTGGGGGGAAGAGAGAGAGCGACTGGGGAAGAGAGAGAGCGACTGGGGGGAAGAGAGAGAGCGACTGGGGGGAAGAGAGAGAGCGACTGCAGGGGAAGAGAGAGAGCGACTGGGGGGAAGAGAGAGAGCGACTGGGGGGAAGAGAGAGAGCGACTGGGGAAGAGAGAGAGCGACTGGGGGGAAGAGAGAGAGCGACTGGGGGGAAGAGAGAGAGCGACTGGGGGGAAGAGAGAGAACGACTGGGCGGAAGAGAGAGAGAGCGACTGGGGGGAAGAGAGAGAGCGACTGGGGGGAAGGGAGAGCGACGGGGGGAAGAGAGAGAGCGACTGGGGGGAAGAGAGAGAGCGACTGGGAGGAAGAGAGAGAGCGACTGTGGGGAAGAGAGGGAGTGACTGGGGGAAGAGAGGGAACGACTGGGGGGAAGAGAGGGAGCGACTGGGGGGGAGAGAGAAAAGAGAGAGAGAGCGACTGGGGGGAAGAGAAAGAGCGACTGGGGAAGAGAGAGAGCGAGATGGCTGGAAGAGAGAGAGAAGAGAGAGAGCGACTGGGGGGAAGAGAGAGAGCGACTGGGGGGAAGAGAGAGAGCGACTGGGGGTGAATAGAGAGAGCGACTGGGGGGTAGAGAGAGAGCGACTGGGGGGAAGAGAGATAGCGACTGGGGGGAAGAGAGAGAGCGACTGGGGGGAAGAGAGAGAGCGACTGGGGGTGAAGAGAGAGAGCGACTGGGGGGTAGAGAGAGAGCGACTGGGGGGAAGAGAGAGAGCGACTGGGGGAAGAGAGAGAGCGACTTGGGGGGAAGAGAGAGAGCGACTGGGGGGAAGAGAGAGAGTGACTGGGGGGAAGAGAGAGAGCGACTGGGGGGAAGAGAGAGAGTGACGGGGGGAAGAGAGAGAGCGACTGGGGGGGAAGAGAGAGAGGGACTGGGGGGAAGAGAGAGAGCGACTGGGGGAAGAGAGAGAGCGACTGGGGGAAGAGAGAGCGCGACTGGGGGGAAGAGAGAGAGCGACTGGGGGGAAGAGAGAGAGCGACTGGGGGAAGAGAGAGAGCGACAGGGGGAAGAGAGAGAGCGACTGGAGGGAAGAGAGAGAGCGACTGGGGAGAAGAAAGAGAGCAACTGGGGGGAAGAGAGAGAGCGACTGGGGGGAAGAGAGAGCGCGACTGGGGGAAGAAAGAGAGCAACTGGGGGGAAGAGAGAGAGCGACAGGGGGGAAGAGAGAAAGCGACTGGAGGGAAGAGAGAGAGCGACTGGGGGGAAGAGAGAGAGCGACTGGGGGGAAGTGAGAGAGCGACTGGGGGGAAGAGAGAGCTGGGGGGAAGAGAGAGAGCGACTGGGGAGAAGAAAGAGAGCAACTGGGGGGAAGAGAGAGAGCGACTGGGGGGAAGAGAGAGCGCGACTGGGGGGAAGAAAGAGAGCAACTGGGGGGAAGAGAGAGAGCGACTGGGGGGAAGAGAGAGAGCGACTGGGGCGAAGAGAGAGAGCGACTGGGGGGAAGAGAGAGAGCGACTGGGGGAGAAGAGAGAGAGTGACTGGGGGGGAAGAGAGAGAGCGAATGGAGGGAAGAGAGAGAGCGGACTGTGTGGAAGAGAGAAAGCGACTGGGGGGAGAAGAGAGAGAGCGACTGGGGGGAAGAGAGAGAGCGACTGGGGGGAAGAGAGAGAGCGACTGGGGGGAAGAGAGAGAGCGACTGGGGGGAAGAGAGAGAGCGATTGGGGGGGAAGAGAGAGAGCGACTGGGGGGAAGAGAGAGAGCAACTGGGGGGAAGAGAGGGAGCGACTGGGGGGAAGAGAGAGAGCGACTGTGGGGAATAGAGGGAGTGTCTGGGGGGAAGAGAGGGAACGACTGGGGGGAAGAGAGGGAGCGACTGGGGGAAGAGAGAGAGCGACATGGCTGGAAGAGAGAGAGAAGAGAGAGAGCGACTGGGGGGAAGAGAGAGAGCGACTGGGGGGAAGAGAGAGAGCGACTGGGGGTGAAGAGAGAGAGCGACTGGGGGGTAGAGAGAGAGCGACTGGGGGGAAGAGAGAGAGCGACTGGGGGGAAGAGAGAGAGCGACTGGGGGAAGAGAGAGAGCGACTGGGGGGAAGAGAGAGAGCGACTGGGGGGTAGAGAGAGAGCGACTGGGGGGGAAGAGAGAGAGCGACTGCGGGGAAGAGAGAGAGCGACTGGGGGATGAGAGAGAGCGACTGGGGGAAGAGAGAGAGAGACTTGGGGGGAAGAGAGAGAGCGACTGGGGGGAAGAGAGAGAGTGACTGGGGGAAGAGAGAGAGCGACTGGGGGGAGTAGAGAGCGACTGGGGGGAAGAGAGAGTGCGACTGCGGGAAGAGAGAGAGCGACCGGGGGGAAGAGAGAGAGCGACCGGGGGGAAGAGAGAGAGCGACCGGGGGAAGAGAGAGAGCGACCGGGGGAAGAGAGAGAGCGACTGGGGGGATGAGAGAGAGCGACTGCGGGGAAGAGAGAGAGCGACTGTGAGGAAGAGAGAGAGCGACTGGGGGTCAGAGAGAGAGCGACTGGGGGGAAGAGGGAGAGTGACTGGGGGAAGAGAGAGAGCGACTGGGGGGAAGAGAGAGAGCGACTGGGGGAAGAGAGAGAGCGACTGGGGGAAAGAGAGAGAGCGACTGGGGTGAAGAGAGAGAGCGACTGGGGGAAGAGAGAGCGACTGGGGGGAAGAGAGAGAGCGACTGGGGGGAAGAGAGAGAGCGACTGGGGGGAAGAGAGAGAGTGACTGGGGGGAAGAGAGAGAGCGACTGGGGGGATGAGAGAGAGCGACTGCGGGGAAGAGAGACAGCAACTGGGGGAAGAGAGAGAGCGACTGGGGGAAGAGAGAGAGCGACTGTGTGGAAGAGAGAGAGCGACTGGGGGGAAGAGAGAGAGCGACTGGGGGGAAGAGAGACAGCAACTGGGGAAGAGAGAGAGCGACTGGGGGGAAGAGAGAGAGCGACTGGGGGGAAGAGAGAGAGCGACTGGGGGGAAGAGAGAGAGCGACTGGGGGAAGAGAGAGAGCGACTGGGGGGAAGAGAGAGAGCGACTGGGGGGAAGAGAGAGAGCGACTGGGGGGAAGAGAGAGAGCGACTGCAGGGGAAGAGAGAGAGCGACTGGGGGGAAGAGAGAGAGCGACTGGGGGGAAGAGAGAGAGCGACTGGGGGAAGAGAGAGAGCGACTGGGGGGAAGAGAGAGAGCGACTGGGGGGAAGAGAGAGAGCGACTGGGGGGAAGAGAGAGAGCGACTGGGGGGAAGAGAGAGAGCGACTGGGGGGAAGAGAGAGAGCGACTGGGGGAAGAGAGAGAGCGACTGGGGGGAAGAGAGAGAGCGACTGGGGGAAGAGAGAGAGCGACTGGGGGGAAGAGAGAGAGCGACTGGGGGGAAGAGAGAGAGCGACTGCAGGGGAAGAGAGAGAGCGACTGGGGGGAAGAGAGAGAGCGACTGGGGGGAAGAGAGAGAGCGACTGGGGGAAGAGAGAGAGCGACTGGGGGGAAGAGAGAGAGCGACGGGGGGAAGAGAGAGAGCGACTGGGGGGAAGAGAGAGAACGACTGGGCGAAGAGAGAGAGAGCGACTGGGGGGAAGAGAGAGAGCGACTGGGGGGAAGGTGAGAGCGACGGGGGGAAGAGAGAGAGCGACTGGGGGGAAGAGAGAGAGCGACTGGGAGGAAGAGAGAGAGCGACTGTGGGGAAGAGAGGGAGTGACTGGGGGGAAGAGAGGGAACGACTGGGGGGAAGAGAGGAGCGACTGGGGGGGAGAGAGAAAAGAGAGAGAGAGCGACTGGGGGGAAGAGAAAGAGCGACTGGGGGAAGAGAGAGAGCGAGATGGCTGGAAGAGAGAGAGAAGAGAGAGAGCGACTGGGGGGAAGAGAGAGAGCGACTGGGGGGAAGAGAGAGAGCGACTGGGGGTGAATAGAGAGAGCGACTGGGGGGTAGAGAGAGAGCGACTGGGGGGAAGAGAGATAGCGACTGGGGGGGAAGAGAGAGAGCGACTGGGGGGAAGAGAGAGAGCGACTGGGGGTGAAGAGAGAGAGCGACTGGGGGGTAGAGAGAAAGCGACTGGGGGGAAGAGAGAGAGCGACTGGGGGAAGAGAGAGAGCGACTTGGGGGGAAGAGAGAGAGCGACTGGGGGGAAGAGAGAGAGTGACTGGGGGAAGAGAGAGAGCGACTGGGGGGAAGAGAGAGAGTGACGGGGGGAAGAGAGAGAGCGACTGGGGGGGAAGAGAGAGAGGGACTGGGGGGAAGAGAGAGAGCGACTGGGGGAAGAGAGAGAGCGACTGGGGGGAAGAGAGAGCGCGACTGGGGGGAAGAGAGAGAGCGACTGGGGGAAGAGAGAGAGCGACTGGGGGGAAGAGAGAGAGCGACAGGGGGGAAGAGAGAGAGCGACTGGAGGGAAGAGAGAGAGCGACTGGGGAGAAGAAAGAGAGCAACTGGGGGGAAGAGAGAGAGCGACTGGGGGGAAGAGAGAGCGCGACTGGGGGGAAGAAAGAGAGCAACTGGGGGAAGAGAGAGAGCGACAGGGGGGAAGAGAGAGAGCGACTGGAGGGAAGAGAGAGAGCGAC
>NC_140992.1:156217521-156262761 GCF_052327205.1 Somniosus microcephalus | reverse complement strand
TTTCTCTCTTCCCCCCAATGGCTCTCTCTCTTCCCCCCCACTCGCTCTCTCTCTTCCCCCCCACACGCTCTCTCTCTTCCCCCCCACTCGCTCTCTCTCTTCCCCCCCTCGCTCTCTCTCTTCCCCCCAGTCACTCTCTCTCTTCCCCCCAGTCGCTCTCTCTCTTCCCCCCCAGTCGCTCTCTCTCTTACCCCCCACTCGCTCTCTCTCTTCCGCCCCCCCGTCGCTCTCTCTCTTCCCCCCAGTTGCTCTCTCTCTTCCCCCCCAGTTGCTCTCTCTCTTCCCCCCTGTCGCTCTCTCTCTTCCCCCCAGTCGCTCTCTCTCTTCCCCCCCGATCGCTCTCTCTCTTCCCCCCGTTGCTTTCTCTCTTCCCCCCCAGTCTCTCTCTCTCTTCCCCCCAATCGCTCTCTCTCTTCCCCCCCAGTCGCTCTCTTTCTTCCCCCCCATTCGCTCACTCTCTTCCCCCCCAGTCGCTCTCTCTCTTCCCACCCCAGTCGCTCTCTCTCTTCTCCCCCAGTCTCTCTCTCTCTTCCCCCCCAGTCGCTCTCTCTCTTCCCCCCCAGTCGCTCTCTCTCTTGCCCCCCAGTCGCTCTCTCTCTTCCCCCCCAGTCGCTCTCTCTCTTCCCCCCAGTCGCTCTCTCTCGTCCCCCCCAGTCGCTCTCTCTCTTCCCCCCCAGTCGCTCTCTCTCTTCCCCCCCAGTCGCTCTCAATCTTCCCCCCCAGTCGCTCTCTCTCTTCCCCCCCAGTCGCTCTCTCTCTTCCCCCCCAGTCACTCTCTCTCTTCCCGCCACTCGCTCTGTCTCTTCCCCCCCACTCGCTCTCTCTCCTCCCCGCCTCTCGCTCTCCCTCTTCCCCCCCACTCGCTGTCTCTCTTCCCCCCCACTCGCTCTCTCTCTTCCCCCCACTCGCTCTCTCACTTCGCCCCCACTCGCTCTCTCTCTTCCCCTCCACTCGCTCTCTCTCTTCCCCCCACTCGCTCTCTCTCTTCCCCCCCACTCGCTCTCTCTCTTCCCCCCACTCGCTCTCTCTCTTCCCCCCACTTGCTCACTCCCTTCCCCCCCACTCGCTCTCTCTGTTCCCCCCACTCGCTCTCTCTCTTCCCCCCCACTCGCTCTCTCTCTTCCCCCCCAGTGGCTCTCTCTCTTCCCCAATCGCTCTCTCTCTTCGCCCCCACTCGCTCTCTCTCTTCCCCCCCAATGGCTCTCTCTCTTCCCCCCCACTCGCTCTCTCTCTTCCCCCCCACACGCTCTCTCTCTTCCCCCCCACTCGCTCTCTCTCTTCCCCCCTCGCTCTCTCTCTTCCCCCCAGTCACTGTCTCTCTTCCCCCCAGTCGCTCTCTCTCTTCCCCCCCAGTCGCTCTCTCTCTTAACCCCCACTCGCTCTCTCTCTTCCGCCCCCCCGTCGCTCTCTCTCTTCCCCCCAGTTGCTCTCTCTCTTCCCCCCCAGTTGCTCTATCTCTTCCCCCCCAGTCGCTCTCTCTCTTCGCCCCCAGTCGCTCCCTCTCTTCGCCCCCAGTAGCTCCCTCTCTTCGCCCCCAGTCGCTCTCTCTCTTCGCCCCCAGTCGCTCTCTCTCTTCGCCCCCAGTCGCTCTCACTCTTCCCCCCCAGTCGCTCTCTCTCTTCCCCCCCAGTCACTCTCTCTCTTCCCCCCCAGTCGCTCTCTCTCTTCCCCCCAGTCGCTCTCTCTCTTCCCCCCAGTCGCTCTCTCTCTTCCCACCAGTCGCTCTTTCTCCTCCCCCCCAGTCGCTCTCTCTCTTCCCCTCAGTCGCTCTCTCTCTTCCCCCCCAGTCGCTCTCTCTCTTCCGCCCCAGTCGCTCTCTCTATTCCCCCCAGTCGCTCTCTCTCTTCCCCCCCAGTCGCTCTCTCTCTTCCCCCCCAGTCGCTCTCTCTCTTCCCCCCCAGTCGCTCTCTCTCTTCCCCCCCAGTTGCTCTCTCTCTTCCCCCCCAGTCGCTCTCTCTCTCTTCCCCCCAGTCGCTCTCTCTCTTCCCCCCCAATCGCTCTCTCTCTTCCCCCCGGTCGCTCTCTCTCTTCCCCCCCAGTCGCTCACTCTCTTCCCCCCAGTCGCTCTCTCTCTTCCCCCCAAGTCGCTCTCTCTATTCCCCCCCAGTCGCTCTCTCTCTTCCCACCCAGTCGCTCTCTCTCTTCCCCCCCACTTGCTCACTCCCTTCCCCCCCACTCGCTCTCTCTGTTCCCCCCACTCGCTCTCTCTCTTCCCCCCCACTCGCTCTCTCTCTTCCCCCCCAGTGGCTCTCTCTCTTCCCCCAATCGCTCTCTCTCTTCGCCCCCACTCGCTCTCTCTCTTCCCCCCCAATGGCTCTCTCTCTTCCCCCCCACTCGCTCTCTCTCTTCCCCCCCACACGCTCTCTCTCTTCCCCCCCACTCGCTCTCTCTCTTCCCCCCTCGCTCTCTCTCTTCCCCCCAGTCACTCTCTCTCTTCCCCCCAGTCGCTCTCTCTCTTCCCCCCCAGTCGCTCTCTCTCTTAACCCCCACTCGCTCTCTCTCTTCCGCCCCCCCGTCGCTCTCTCTCTTCCCCCCAGTTGCTCTCTCTCTTCCCCCCCAGTTGCTCTATCTCTTCCCCCCAGTCGCTCTCTCTCTTCGCCCCCAGTCGCTCCCTCTCTTCGCCCCCAGTCGCTCCCTCTCTTCGCCCCCAGTCGCTCTCTCTCTTCGCCCCCAGTCGCTCTCTCTCTTCGCCCCCAGTCGCTCTCACTCTTCCCCCCCAGTCGCTCTCTCTCTTCCCCCCCAGTCACTCTCTCTCTTCCCCCCCAGTCGCTCTCTCTCTTCCCCCCCAGTCGCTCTCTCTCTTCCCCCCAGTCGCTCTCTCTCTTCCCACCAGTCGCTCTTTCTCCTCCCCCCCAGTCGCTCTCTCTCTTCCCCTCAGTCGCTCTCTCTCTTCCCCCCCAGTCGCTCTCTCTCTTCCGCCCCAGTCGCTCTCTCTATTCCCCCCAGTCGCTCTCTCTCTTCCCCCCCAGTCGCTCTCTCTCTTCCCCCCCAGTCGCTCTCTCTCTTCCCCCCCAGTTGCTCTCTCTCTTCCCCCCCAGTCGCTCTCTCTCTCTTCCCCCCAGTCGCTCTCTCTCTTCCCCCCCAATCGCTCTCTCTCTTCCCCCCGGTCGCTCTCTCTCTTCCCCCCCAGTCGCTCACTCTCTTCCCCCCAGTCGCTCTCTCTCTTCCCCCCAAGTCGCTCTCTCTATTCCCCCCCAGTCGCTCTCTCTCTTCCCACCCAGTCGCTCTCTCTCCTCCCCCCCAGTCGCTCTCTCTCTTCCCCCCAGTTGCTGTCTCTCCTCCCTCCCAGTCGCTCTCTCTCTTCCCCCCAGTCGCTCTCTCTCTTCCACCCCAGTCTCTCTCTCACTTCCCCCCCAGTCGCTCTCTCTCTTCCCCCCCAGTCGCTCTCTCTCTTCCCCCCCAGTCGCTCTCTCTATTCCCCCCCAGTCGCTCTCTCTCTTCCCCCCAGTCGCTCTCTTTCATCCCCCCCAGTCGCTCTCTCTCTTCTACCCCAGTCGCTCTCTCCCTTCCCCCCCAGTCGCTCTCTCTCTTCCCCACCAGTCGCTATCTCTCTTTCCCCCCAGTCGCTCTCTCTCTTCCCCCCCAGTCGCTCTCTCTCTTCCCCCCCAGTCGCTCTCTCTTCCCCCCCCAGTCGCTCCCTCTCTTCCCCCCAGTCGCTCTCTCTCTTCCCCCCAGTTGCTCTCTCTCTTCCCCCCACAGTCGCTCTCTCTCTTCCCCCCATCGCTCTCTCTCTTCCCCCCCAGTCGCTCCCTCTCTTCCCCCCAGTCTCTCTCTCTCTTCCCCCCCAGTCGCACTCTCTCTTCCACCCCAGTCGCTCTCTCACTTCCCCCCCAGTCGCTCTCTCTCTTCCCCCCAGTCACTATCTCTCTTCCCCCCAGTCGCTCTCTCTATTCCCCCCCAGTCGCTCTCTCTCTTCCCCCCCAGTCGCTCTCTCTATTCCCCCCCAGTCGCTCTCTCTCTTCCCCCCCAGTCGCTCTCTCTCTTCCCCCCCCGTCGCTCTCTCTCTTCCCCCCCAGTCGCTCTCTCTTCCCCCCCCAGTCGTTCTCTCTCTTCCCCCCAGTCGCTCTCTCTCTTCCCCCCAGTCGCTCTATCGCTTCCCCCCCCAGTCGCTCTCTCTCTTCCCCCCGTCGCTCTCTCTCTTCCCCCCCAGTCGCTCTTTCTCTTCCCCCCAATCGCTCTCTCTTTTCCCCCCCAGTCGCTCTCTCTCTTCCCCCCCATTCGCTGACTCTCTTCCCCCCCAGTCGCTTTCTCTCTTCCCCCCCCAGTCGCTCTCTCTCTTCTCCCCCAGTCACTCTCTCTCATCACCCCCAGTCGCTCTCTCTCTTCCCCCCCAGTCGCTCTCTCTCCTGCCCCCCAGTCGCTCTCTCTCCTGCCCCCCAGTCGCTCTCTCTCTTCCCCCCCAATCTCTCTCTCTCTTCCCCCCCATTCGCTCACGCTCTTCCCCCCCAGTCGCTCTCTCTCTTCTCCCCCCAGTCGCTCTCTCTCTTCTCCCCCAGTCGCTCTCTCTCATCCCCCCCAGTCGCTCTCCCTCTTCCCCCCCAGTCGCTCTCTCTCTTCCCCCCCAGTCGCTCTCTCTCTTCCCCCCCAGTCGCTCTCTCTTCCCCCCCAGTCGCTCTCTCTCTTCCACCCCAGTCGCTCTCACACTTCCCCACCAGTGGCTCTCTGTCTTCCCCCCCAGTCGCTCTCTCTCTTAACCCCAGTCGCTCTCTCTCTTCCCCCCCAGTCGCTCTCTCTCTTCCCCCCAGTCACTCTCTCTCTTCCCCCCACTCGCTCTCTCTCTTCCCCCCCACTCGCTCTCTCTCTTCTCCGCCACTCGCTCTCTCTCTTCCCCCCCACTCGCTCTCTCTCTTCCCCCCCACTCGCTCTCTCACTTCGCCCCCACTCGCTCTCTCTCTTCCCCCCCACTCGCTCTCTCTCATCCCCCCACTCGCTCTCTCTCTTCCCCCCCACTCGCTCACTCTCTTCCCCCCACTCGCTCTCTCTCTTCCCCCCCACTTGCTCTCTCCCTTCCCCCCCACTCACTCTCTCTCTTCCCACCACTCGCTCTCTCTCTTCCCCCGCACTCGCTCTCTCTCTTCCCCCCCACTCGCTCTCTCTCTTCCCCCCCACTCGCTCACTCTCTTCCCCCCCACACGCTCTCTCTCTTCCCCCCCACTCGCTCTCTCTCTTCCCCCCCACTCGCTCTCTCTCTTCCCCCCCAGTCGCTCTCTCTCTTCCCCCCCACTCGCTCTCTCTCTGTCCACCCACTCGCTCTCTCTCTTCCCCCCCACTCGCGCGCTCTCTTCCCCCCCACTCGCTCTCTCTCTTCCCCCCCACTCGCTCTCTCTCTTCCCCCCCACTCACTCTCTCTCTTCCCCCCCTCGCTCTCTCTCTTCCCCCCAGTCACTCTCTCTCTTCCCCCCAGTCGCTCTCTCTCTTCCCCCACAGTCGCTCTCTCTCTAACCCCCCACTCGCTCTCTCTCTTCCGCCCCCACTCGCTCGCTCTCTTCCCTCCCAGTCGCTCTCTCTCTTCCCCTCCAGTCGCTCTCTCTCATCCCTGCAGACGCCCTCTCTCTTCCCCCCAGTCGCTCTCTCTCTTCGCACCAGTCGCTCTCTCTCTTCGCACCAGTCGCTCTCTCTCTTACCCCCAGTCGCTCTCTCTCTTCCCCCCAGTCGCTCTCACTCTTCCCCCCCAGTCGCTCTCTCTCTTCCCCCCCAGTCGCTCTCTCTCTTCCCCCTAGTCGCTCTCTCTCTTCCCCCCCGACGCTCTCTCTCTTCCCCCCAGTCACTCTCTCTCTTCCCCCCAGTCGCTCTCTCCCTCTTCCCCCCCAGTCGCTCTCTCTCTTCCCCCCCAGTCGCTCTCTCTCTTCCCCCCCAGTCGCTCTCTCTCTTCCCCCCCAGTCGCTCTCTCTCTTCCCCCCAGTCGCTCTCTCTCTTCCCACACAGTCGCTCTCTCTCCTCCCCCCCGTCGCTCTCTCTCTTCCCCCCAGTCGGTCTCTCTCTTCCCCCCATTCGCTCTCTCTCTTCCCCCCACTCGCTCTCTCTCATCACCCCCACTCGCTTTCTCTCTTCCCCCCCACTCGATCTCTCTCTTCCCCCCCACTCGATCTCTCTCTTCCCCCCCGTCGCTCTCTTTCTTCCCCCCCAGTCACTCTCTCTCTTCCCCCCAGCCGCTGTCTCTCTTCCACCCCAGTCGCTCTCTCTCTTCCCCACCAGTCGCTCTCTCTCTCTTCCCCCCCAGTCGCTCTCTCTCTTCCCCCCAGTCGCTCTCTCTCTTCCCCCCCAGTCGCTCTCTCTCTTCCCCCCGTCGCTCTCTCTCTTCCCCCCAGTCGCTCTATCTCTTCCCCCCTAGTCGCTCTCTCTCTTCCCCCCAGTCGCTCTCTCTCTTCCCCACAGTCGCTCTCTCTCCTCCCCCAAGTCGCTCTCTCTCTTCCCCCCAGTCGCTCTCTCTCTTCCCCCCCAGTCGCTCTCTCTCTTCCCCCCCAGTCACTCTCTCTCTTCCCCCCAGCCGCTGTCTCTCTTCCACCCCAGTCGCTCTCTCTCTTCCCCACCAGTCGCTCTCTCTCTCTTCCCCCCCAGTCGCTCTCTCTCTTCCCCCCAGTCGCTCTCTCTCTTCCCCCCCAGTCACTATCTCTCTTCCCCCCAGTCGCTCTCTCTATTCCCCCCCAGTCGCTCTCTCTCTTCCCCCCCAGTCGCTCTCTCTATTCCCCCCCAGTCGCTCTCTCTCTTCCCCCCCAGTCGCTCTCTCTCTTCCCCCCCCGTCGCTCTCTCTCTTCCCCCCCAGTCGCTCTCTCTTCCCCCCCCAGTCGTTCTCTCTCTTCCCCCCAGTCGCTCTCTCTCTTCCCCCCAGTCGCTCTATCGCTTCCCCCCCCAGTCGCTCTCTCTCTTCCCCCCGTCGCTCTCTCTCTTCCCCCCAGTCGCTCTTTCTCTTCCCCCCAATCGCTCTCTCTTTTCCCCCCCAGTCGCTCTCTCTCTTCCCCCCCATTCGCTGACTCTCTTCCCCCCCAGTCGCTTTCTCTCTTCCCCCCCCAGTCGCTCTCTCTCTTCTCCCCCAGTCACTCTCTCTCATCACCCCCAGTCGCTCTCTCTCTTCCCCCCCAGTCGCTCTCTCTCCTGCCCCCCAGTCGCTCTCTCTCCTGCCCCCCAGTCGCTCTCTCTCTTCCCCCCCAATCTCTCTCTCTCTTCCCCCCCATTCGCTCACGCTCTTCCCCCCCAGTCGCTCTCTCTCTTCTCCCCCCAGTCGCTCTCTCTCTTCTCCCCCAGTCGCTCTCTCTCATCCCCCCCAGTCGCTCTCCCTCTTCCCCCCCAGTCGCTCTCTCTCTTCCCCCCCAGTCGCTCTCTCTCTTCCCCCCCAGTCGCTCTCTCTTCCCCCCCAGTCGCTCTCTCTCTTCCACCCCAGTCGCTCTCACACTTCCCCACCAGTGGCTCTCTGTCTTCCCCCCCAGTCGCTCTCTCTCTTAACCCCAGTCGCTCTCTCTCTTCCCCCCCAGTCGCTCTCTCTCTTCCCCCCAGTCACTCTCTCTCTTCCCCCCACTCGCTCTCTCTCTTCCCCCCCACTCGCTCTCTCTCTTCTCCGCCACTCGCTCTCTCTCTTCCCCCCCACTCGCTCTCTCTCTTCCCCCCCACTCGCTCTCTCACTTCGCCCCCACTCGCTCTCTCTCTTCCCCCCCACTCGCTCTCTCTCATCCCCCCCTCGCTCTCTCTCTTCCCCCCCACTCGCTCACTCTCTTCCCCCCACTCGCTCTCTCTCTTCCCCCCCACTTGCTCTCTCCCTTCCCCCCCACTCACTCTCTCTCTTCCCACCACTCGCTCTCTCTCTTCCCCCGCACTCGCTCTCTCTCTTCCCCCCCACTCGCTCTCTCTCTTCCCCCCCACTCGCTCACTCTCTTCCCCCCCACACGCTCTCTCTCTTCCCCCCCACTCGCTCTCTCTCTTCCCCCCCACTCGCTCTCTCTCTTCCCCCCCAGTCGCTCTCTCTCTTCCCCCCCACTCGCTCTCTCTCTGTCCACCCACTCGCTCTCTCTCTTCCCCCCCACTCGCGCGCTCTCTTCCCCCCACTCGCTCTCTCTCTTCCCCCCCACTCGCTCTCTCTCTTCCCCCCCACTCACTCTCTCTCTTCCCCCCCTCGCTCTCTCTCTTCCCCCCAGTCACTCTCTCTCTTCCCCCCAGTCGCTCTCTCTCTTCCCCCACAGTCGCTCTCTCTCTAACCCCCCACTCGCTCTCTCTCTTCCGCCCCCACTCGCTCGCTCTCTTCCCTCCCAGTCGCTCTCTCTCTTCCCCTCCAGTCGCTCTCTCTCATCCCTGCAGACGCCCTCTCTCTTCCCCCCAGTCGCTCTCTCTCTTCGCACCAGTCGCTCTCTCTCTTCGCACCAGTCGCTCTCTCTCTTACCCCCAGTCGCTCTCTCTCTTCCCCCCAGTCGCTCTCACTCTTCCCCCCCAGTCGCTCTCTCTCTTCCCCCCCAGTCGCTCTCTCTCTTCCCCCTAGTCGCTCTCTCTCTTCCCCCCCGACGCTCTCTCTCTTCCCCCCAGTCACTCTCTCTCTTCCCCCCAGTCGCTCTCTCCCTCTTCCCCCCCAGTCGCTCTCTCTCTTCCCCCCCAGTCGCTCTCTCTCTTCCCCCCCAGTCGCTCTCTCTCTTCCCCCCCAGTCGCTCTCTCTCTTCCCCCCAGTCGCTCTCTCTCTTCCCACACAGTCGCTCTCTCTCCTCCCCCCCGTCGCTCTCTCTCTTCCCCCAGTCGGTCTCTCTCTTCCCCCCATTCGCTCTCTCTCTTCCCCCCACTCGCTCTCTCTCATCACCCCCACTCGCTTTCTCTCTTCCCCCCCACTCGATCTCTCTCTTCCCCCCCACTCGATCTCTCTCTTCCCCCCCGTCGCTCTCTTTCTTCCCCCCCAGTCACTCTCTCTCTTCCCCCCAGCCGCTGTCTCTCTTCCACCCCAGTCGCTCTCTCTCTTCCCCACCAGTCGCTCTCTCTCTCTTCCCCCCCAGTCGCTCTCTCTCTTCCCCCCAGTCGCTCTCTCTCTTCCCCCCCAGTCGCTCTCTCTCTTCCCCCCGTCGCTCTCTCTCTTCCCCCCAGTCGCTCTATCTCTTCCCCCCTAGTCGCTCTCTCTCTTCCCCCCAGTCGCTCTCTCTCTTCCCCACAGTCGCTCTCTCTCCTCCCCCAAGTCGCTCTCTCTCTTCCCCCAGTCGCTCTCTCTCTTCCCCCCCATTCGCTCTCTCTCTTCCCCCCCAGTCGATCTCTCTCTTCCCCGCCAGTCGCTCTCTCTCTTCCCCCTCAGTCGCTCTCTCTCTTCCCCCCAAGTCGCTCTCTCTCTTCCCCCCCAGTCGCTCTCTCTCTTCCCCCGCAGTCGCTCTCTCTCTTCCCCCCCAGTCGCTCTCTCTCTTCCCCCCAGTCGCTCTCTCTCTTCCAACACAGTCGCTCTCTCTCTTCCCCCCAGTCGCTCTCTTTCTTCCCCCCCATTCGCTCTCTCTCTTCCTCCCCCTTCGCTCTCTCTCTTGCCCCCCAGTCACTCTCTCTCTTCCCCCCAGTCGCTCTCTCTCTTCCCCCCCAGTCGCTCTATCTCTTCCGCCCAGTCGCTCTCTCTCTTCCCCCCCAGTCGCTCTCTCTCTTCCCCCCCAGTCGCTATCTCTCTTCCCCCCAGTTGCTCTCTCTCTTCACCCCCAGTCCCTCTCTCACTTCCCCCCCAGTCGCTCTCTCTCTTCCCCCCCAGTGGCTCTCTCTCTTCCCCCCCAGTGGCTCTCTCTCTTCCCCCCCAGTCGCTCTCTCTCTCTTCCCCCCCAGTCGCTCTCTCTCTTCCCCCCAGTCGCTCTCTCTCTTCCCCCCCAGCCGCTCTCTCTCTTCCCCCCCAGTCGCTCTCTCTCTTCCCCCCAGTCGCTCTCTCTCTTCCCACACAGTTGCTCTCTCTCCTCCCCCCCGTCGCTCTCTCTCTTCCCCCCAGTCGGTCTCTCTCTTCCCCCATTCGCTCTCTCTCTTCCCCCCCAGTCGCTCTCTCTCTTCCCCCCAGTCGCTCTCTCTCTTCCCCCCCAGTCGCTCTCTCTCTTCCCCCCAAGTCGCTCTCTCTATTCCCCCCCAGTCGCTCTCTCTCTTCCCCCGCAGTCGCTCTCTCTCTTCCCACCCAGTCACTCTCTCTCTTCCCCCGCAGTCGCTCTCTCTCTTCCCCCCCAGTTGCTCTCTCTCTTCCCCCCCAGTCGCTCTCTCTCTTCCCCCCCAGTCGCTCTCTCTCTTCCCCCCCAGTCGCTCACTCTCTTCCCCCCCAGTCGCTCTCTCTCTTCCCCCCCAGTCGCTCTCTCTCTTCCCCCCCAATCGCTCTCTCTCTTCCCCCCCAGTCGCACTCTCTCTTCCCCCCCAATCGCTCTCTCTCTTCCCCCCAGTCGCTCTCTCTCTTCCCCCCAGTTGCTCTATCTCTTCCCTCCCAGTCGCTCTCTCTCTTCCCCCCAAGCCGCTCTCTCTCTTCCACCCCAGTCGCTCTCTCTCTTCCCCCCCAGTCGCTCTCTCTCTTCCCCCACAGTCGCTCTCTCTCTTCCCCCCCAGTTGCTCTCTCTCTTCCCCCGCACTCGCTCTCTCTCTTCCCCCCCACTCGCTCTCTCTCTTCCCCCCACTCGCTCTCTCTCTTCCCCCCACTGGCTCTCTCTCTTCCCCCCCACTCGCTCTCCTTCTTCCCCCCCACTCGCTCTCTCTCTTCGCCCCCACTCGCTCTCTCTCTTCCCCCCCACTCGCTCTCTCTCTTCCCCCACACTCACTCTCTCTCTTGCCCCCCACTCGCTCTCTCTCTTCCCCCACTCGCTCGCTCTCATCACCCCCAATCGCTCTCTCTCTTCCCCCCCACTCGCTCTCTCTCTTCCCCCCCACTCGATCTCTCTCTTCCCCCCCAGTCGCACTCTTTCTTCCCCCCCAGACGCTCTCTCTCTTCCCCCCAGCCGCTGTCTCTCTTCCTCCCCAGTCGCTCTCTCTCTTCCCCACCAGTCGCTCTCTCTCTCTTCCCCCCCAGTCGCTCTCTCTCTTCCCCCCCAGTCGCTCACTCTCTTCCCCCCCAGTCGCTCTCTCTCTTCCCCCCCAGTCGCTCTCTCTCTTCCCCCCAGTCGCTCTATTTCTTCCCCCCCAGTCGCTCTCTCTCTTCCCCCCAGTCGCTCTCTCTCTTCCCACACAGTCGCTCTCTCTCCTCCCCCCCACTCGCTCTCTCTCTTCCCCCCCATTCGCTTTCTCTCCTCCCCCCCAGTCGCTCTCTCTCTTCCCCCCCAGTCGCTCTCTCTCTTCCCCCTCAGTCGCTCTCTCTCTTCCCCCCAAGTCGCTTTCTCTCTTCCCCCCCAGTCGCTCTCTCTCTTCCCCCGCAGTCGCTCTCTCTCTTCCCCCCCAGTCGCTCTCTCTCTTCCCCCCCAGTCGCTCTCTCTCTTGCCCCCCAGTCGCTCTCTCTCTTCCAACCCAGTCGCTCTCTCTCTTCCCCCCAGTCGCTCTCTTTCTTCCCCCCCATTCGCTCTCTCTCTTCCTCCCCAGTCACTCTCTCTCTTCTCCCACAGTCACACTCTCTCTTCCCCCCAGTCGCTCTCTCTCTTCCCCCCCAGTCGCTCTATCTCTTCCCCCCAGTCGCTCTATCTCTTCCCCCCCGTCGCTCTCTCTCTTCCCCCCATTCGCTATCTCTCTTCCCCCCCAGTTGCTCTCTCACTTCACCCCCAATCGCTCTCTCTCTTCCCCCTCAGTCGCTCTCTCTCTTCCCTCCTAGTCGCTCTCTCTCTTCCCCCCCTGTCGCTCTCTCTCTTCCCCCCCAGTCGCTCTCTCTCTTCCAACCCAGTCGCTCTCTCTCTTCCCCCCAGTCTCTCTCTTTCTTCCCCCCATTCGCTCTCTCTCTTCCTCCCCCTTCGCTCTCTCTCTTGCCCCCCTGTCACTCTCTCTCTTCCCCCCAGTCGCGCTCTCTCTTCCCCCCCAGTCGCTCTATCTCTTCCCCCCAGTCGCTCTCTCTCTTCCCCCCCAGTCGCTCTCTCTCTTCCCCCCCAGTGGCTCTCTCTCTTCCCCCCCAGTGGCTCTCTCTCTTCCCCCCCAGTCGCTCTCTCTCTTCCCCCCCAGTCGCTCTCTCTCTTCCCCCGCCGTCGCTCTCTCTCTTCCCCCCCAGTCGCTCTCTCTCTTCCCCCCAGTCGCTCTCTCTCTTCCAACCCAGTCGCTCTCTCTCTTCCCCCCAGTCGCTCTCTTTCTTCCCCCCAATTCGCTCTCTCTCTTCCTCCCCCTTCGCTCTCTCTCTTGCCCCCCAGTCACTCTCTCTCTTCCCCCCAGTCGCTCTCTCTCTTCCCCCCCAGTCGCTCTATCTCTTCCGCCCAGTCGCTCTCTCTCTTCCCCCCCAGTCGCTCGCTCTCTTCCCCCCCAGTCGCTAACTCTCTTCCCCCCAGTTGCTCTCTCTCTTCACCCCCAGTCCCTCTCTCACTTCCCCCCCAGTCGCTCTCTCTCTTCCCCCCCAGTGGCTCTCTCTCTTCCCCCCCAGTGGCTCTCTCTCTTCCCCCCCAGTCGCTCTCTCTCTTCCCCCCCAGTCGCTCTCTCTCTCTTCCCCCCCAGTCGCTCTCTCTCTTCCCCCCCAGTCGCTCTCTCTCTTCCCCCCCAGCCACTCTCTCTCTTCCCCCCCAGTCGCTCTCTCTCTTCCCCCCAGTCGCACTCTCTCTTCCCACACAGTCGCTCTCTCTCCTCCCCCCCGTCGCTCTCTCTCTTCCCCCCAGTCGGTCTCTCTCTTCCCCCATTCGCTCTCTCTCTTCCCCCCCAGTCGCTCTCTCTCTTCCCCCCAGTCGCTCTCTCTCTTCCCCCCCAGTCGCTCTCTCTCTTCCCCCCAAGTCGCTCTCTCTATTCCCCCCCAGTCGCTCTCTCTCTTCCCCCGCAGTCGCTCTCTCTCTTCCCCCCCAGTCCTCTCTCTCTTCCCCCGCAGTCGCTCTCTCTCTTCCCCCCCAGTTGCTCTCTCTCTTCCCCCCCAGTCGCTCTCTCTCTTCCCCCCCAGTCGCTCTCTCTCTTCCCCCCCAGTCGCTCACTCTCTTCCCCCCCAGTCGCTCTCTCTCTTCCCCCCCAGTCGCTCTCTCTCTTCCCCCCAATCGCTCTCTCTCTTCCCCCCCAGTCGCACTCTCTCTTCCCCCCCAATCGCTCTCTCTCTTCCCCCCAGTCGCTCTCTCTCTTCCCCCAGTTGCTCTATCTCTTCCCTCCCAGTCGCTCTCTCTCTTCCCCCCAAGCCGCTCTCTCTCTTCCACCCCAGTCGCTCACTCTCTTCCCCCCCAGTCGCTCTCTCTCTTCCCCCACAGTCGCTCTCTCTCTTCCCCCCAGTTGCTCTCTCTCTTCCCCCGCACTCGCTCTCTCTCTTCCCCCCCACTCGCTCTCTCTCTTCCCCCCAGTTGCTCTATCTCTTCCCTCCCAGTCGCTCTCTCTCTTCCCCCCAAGCCGCTCTCTCTCTTCCACCCCAGTCGCTCACTCTCTTCCCCCCCAGTCGCTCTCTCTCTTCCCCCCAGCCGCTGTCTCTCTTCCTCCCCAGTCGCTCTCTCTCTTCCCCACCAGTCGCTCTCTCTCTCTTCCCCCCCAGTCGCTCTCTCTCTTCCCCCCCAGTCGCTCTCTCTCTTCCCCCCAGTCGCTCTCTCTCTTCCCCCCCAGTCGCTCTCTCTCTTCCCCCAGTCGCTCTCTTTCTTCCCCCCAGTCGCTCTCTCTCTTCCCCCCAGTCGCTCTCTCTCTTCCCACACAGTCGCTCTCTCTCCTCCCCCCCACTCGCTCTCTCTCTTCCCCCCCATTCGCTTTCTCTCCTCCCCCCCAGTCGCTCTCTCTCTTCCCCCCCAGTCGCTCTCCCTCTTCCCCCTCAGTCGCTCTCTCTCTTCCCCCAAGTCGCTTTCTCTCTTCCCCCCCAGTCGCTCTCTCTCTTCCCCCGCAGTCGCTCTCTCTCTTCCCCCCCAGTCGCTCTCTCTCTTCCCCCCCAGTCGCTCTCTCTCTTGCCCCCCAGTCGCTCTCTCTCTTCCAACCCAGTCGCTCTCTCTCTTCCCCCAGTCGCTCTATTTCTTCCCCCCCATTCGCTCTCTCTCTTCCTCCCCAGTCACTCTCTCTCTTCTCCCACAGTCACTCTCTCTCTTCCCCCCAGTCGCTCTCTCTCTTCCCCCCCAGTCGCTCTATCTCTTCCCCCCAGTCGCTCTATCTCTTCCCCCCCGTCGCTCTCTCTCTTCCCCCCATTCGCTATTTCTCTTCCCCCCCAGTTGCTCTCTCACTTCACCCCCAGTCGCTCTCTCTCTTCCCCTCAGTCGCTCTCTCTCTTCCCTCCTAGTCGCTCTCTCTCTTCCCCCCCAGTCGCTCTCTCTCTTCCCCCGCAGTCGCTCTCTCTCTTCCCCCCCTGTCGCTCTCTCTCTTCCCCCCCAGTCGCTCTCTCTCTTCCAACCCAGTCGCTCTCTCTCTTCCCCCCAGTCTCTCTCTTTCTTCCCCCCATTCACTCTCTCTCTTCCTCCCCCTTCGCTCTCTCTCTTGCCCCCCTGTCACTCTCTCTCTTCCCCCAGTCGCTCTCTCTCTTCCCCCCCAGTCGCTCTATCTCTTCCCCCCAGTCGCTCTCTCTCTTCCCCCCCAGTCGCTCTCTCTCTTCCCCCCCAGTCGCTATCTCTCTTCCCCCCCAGTTGCTCTCTCTCTTCACCCCCAGTCCCTCTCTCTCTTCCCCCCCAGTCGCTCTCTCTGTTCCCCCCCAGTGGCTCTCTCTCTTCCCCCCCAGTGGCTCTCTCTCTTCCCCCCCAGTCGCTCTCTCTCTTCCCCCCCAGTCGCTCTCTCTCTTCCCCCCCAGTCGCTCTCTCTCTCTTCCCCCCCAGTCGCTCTCTCTCTTCCCCCCCAGTCGCTCTCTCTCTTCCCCCCCAGTCGCTCTCTCTCTTCCCCCCCAGTCGCTCTCTCTCTTCCCCCCAGTCGCTCTCTCTCTTCCCACACAGTCGCTCTCTCTCCTCCCCCCCGTCGCTCTCTCTCTTCCCCCAGTCGGTCTCTCTCTTCCCCCATTCGCTCTCTCTCTTCCCCCCCAGTCGCTCTCTCTCTTCCCCCCCAGTCGCTCTCTCTCTTCCCCCCCAGTCGCTCTCTCTCTTCCCCCCAAGTTGCTCTCTCTATTCCCCCCCAGTCGCTCTCTCTCTTCCCCCGCAGTCGCTCTCTCTCTTCCCCCCCAGTCGCTCTCTCTCTTCCCCCGCAGTCGCTCTCTCTCTTCCCCCCCAGTCGCTCTCTCTCTTCCCCCCCAGTCGCTCTCTCTCTTCCCCCACAGTCGCTCTCTCTCTTCCCCCCAGTCGCACTCTCTCCTCCCCCCCAGCCGCTCTCTCTCTTCCCCCCCAGTCGCTCTCTCTCTTCCCCCCAATCGCTCTCTCTCTTCCCCCCCAGTCGCACTCTCTCTTCCCCCCCATCGCTCACTCTCTTCCCCCCAGTCGCTCTCTCTCTTCCCCCCAGTTGCTCTATCTCTTCCCACCCAGTCGCTCTCTCTCTTCCCCCCAAGTCGCTCTCTCTCTTCCACCCCAGTCGCTCTCTCTCTTCCCCCCCAGTCGCACTCTCTCTTCCCCCCCAATCGCTCTCTCTCTTCCCCCCAGTCGCTCTCTCTCTTCCCCCCAGTTGCTCTATCTCTTCCCTCCCAGTCGCTCTCTCTCTTCCCCCCAAGTCGCTCTCTCTCTTCCACCCCAGTCGCTCTCTCTCTTCCCCCCCAGTCGCTCTCTCTCTTCCCCCACAGTCGCTCCCTCTCTTCCCCCCCAGTCGCTCTCTCTCTTCCCCCGCACTCGCTCTCTCTCTTCCCCCCCACTCGCTCTCTCTCTTCCCCCCACTCGCTCTCTCTCTTCCCCCCACTGGCTCTCTCTCTTCCCCCCCACTCGCTCTCCTTCTTCCCCCCCACTCGCTCTCTCTCTTCGCCCCCACTCGCTCTCTCTCTTCCCCCCCACTCGCTCTCTCTCTTCCCCCCCACTCACTCTCTCTCTTGCCCCCCACTCGCTCTCTCTCTTCCCCCACTCGCTCGCTCTCATCACCCCCAATCGCTCTCTCTCTTCCCCCCCACTCACCCTCTCTCTTCCCCCCCACTCGATCTCTCTCTTCCCCCCCAGTCGCACTCTTTCTTCCCCCCAGTCGCTCTCTCTCTTCCCCCCAGCCGCTGTCTCTCTTCCTCCCCAGTCGCACTCTCTCTTCCCCACCAGTCGCTCTCTCTCTCTTCCCCCCAGTCGCTCTCTCTCTTCCCATCCAGTCGCTCTCTCTCTTCCCCCCAGTCGCTCTCTCTCTTCCCCCCCAGTCGCTCTCTCTCTTCCCCCAGTCGCTCTCTCTCTTCCCCCCCAGTCGCTCTCTGTCTTCCCCCCAGTCGCTCTCGCTCTACCCACACAGTCGCTCTCTCTCCTCCCCCCAGTCGCTCTCTCTCTTCCCCCCAGTCGCTCTCTCTCTTCCCCCCCATTCGCTTTCTCTCCTCCCCCCCAGTCGCTCTCTCTCTTCCCCCCCAGTCGCTCTCTCTCTTCCCCCTCAGTCGCTCTCTCTTCCCCCCAAGTCGCTCTCTCTCTTCCCCCCCAGTCGCTCTCTCTATCTTCCCCCGCAGTCGCTCTCTCTCTTCCCCCCCAGTCGCTCTCTCTCTTCCCCCCAGTCGCTCACTCTCTTCCCCCCCAGTCGCTCTCTCTCTTCCCCCCCAGTCGCTCTCTCTCTTCCCCCCCAATCGCTCTCTCTCTTCCCCCCCAATCGCTCTCTCTCTTCCCCCCCAGTCGCACTCTCTCTTCCCCCCCAATCGCTATCTCTCTTCCCCCCAGTCGCTCTCTCTCTTCCCCCCAGTTGCTCTATCTCTTCCCTCCCAGTCGCTCTCCCTCTTCCCCCCAAGCCGCTCTCTCTCTTCCACCCCAGTCGCTCTTTCTCTTCCCCCCAGTCGCTCTCTCTCTTCCCCCACAGTCGCTCTCTCTTTTCCCCCCAGTCGCTCTCTCTCTTCCCCCGCACTCGCTCTCTCTCTTCCCCCCCACTCGCTCTCTCTCTTCCCCCCACTCGCTCTCTCTCTTCCCCCCACTGGCTCTAATTCTGCCCCCCCACTCGCTCTCCTTCTTCCCCCCCACTCGCTCTCTCTCTTCGCCCCCACTCGCGCTCTCTCTTCCCCCCCACTCGCTCTCTCTCTTCCCCCCCACTCACTCTCTCTCTTGCCCCCCACTCGCTCTCTCTCTTCCCCCACTCGCTCGCTCTCATCACCCCCAATCGCTCTCTCTCTTCCCCCCCACTCGCTCTCTCTCTTCCCCCCCACTCGATCTCTCTCTTCCCCCCCAGTCGCACTCTTTCTTCCCCCCCAGTCGCTCTCTCTCTTCCCCCAGCCGCTGTCTCTCTTCCTCCCCAGTCGCTCTCTCTCTTCCCCACCAGTCGCTCTCTCTCTCTTCCCCCCCAGTCGCTCTCTCTCTTCCCCCCCAGTCGCTCTCTCTCTTCCCCCCAGTCGCTCTCTCTCTTCCCCCCCAGTCGCTCTCTCTCTTCCCCCCAGTCGCTCTCTTTCTTCCCCCCCAGTCGCTCTCTCTCTTCCCCCCAGTCGCTCTCTCTCTTCCCACACAGTCGCTCTCTCTCCTCCCCCCCAGTCGCTCTCTCTCTTCCCCCCCATTCGCTTTCTCTCCTCCCACCCAGTCGCTCTCTCTCTTCCCCCCCAGTCGCTCTCTCTCTTCCCCCTCAGTCGCTCTCTCTCTTCCCCCCAAGTCGCTTTCTCTCTTCCCCCCCAGTCGCTCTCTCTCTTCCCCCGCAGTCGCTCTCTCTCTTCCCCCCCAGTCGCTCTCTCTCTTCCCCCCCAGTCGCTCTCTCTCTTGCCCCCCAGTCGCTCTCTCTCTTCCAACCCAGTCGCTCTCTCTCTTCCCCCAGTCGCTCTCTTTCTTCCCCCCCATTCGCTCTCTCTCTTCCTCCCCAGTCACTCTCTCTCTTCTCCCCCAGTCACTCTCTCTCTTCCCCCAGTCGCTCTCTCTCTTCCCCCCCAGTCGCTCTATCTCTTCCCCCCAGTCGCTCTATCTCTTCCCCCCCGTCGCTCTCTCTCTTCCCCCCATTCGCTATCTCTCTTCCCCCCAGTTGCTCTCTCACTTCACCCCCAGTCGCTCTCTCTCTTCCCCCTCAGTCGCTCTCTCTCTTCCCCCCAAGTCGCTCTCTCTCTTCCCCACAGTCGCTCTCTCTCTTCCCCCGCAGTCGCTCTCTCTCTTCCCCCCCAGTCGCTCTCTCTCTTCCCCCCCAGTCGCTCTCTCTCTTCCAACCCAGTCGCTCTCTCTCTTCCCCCCAGTCTCTCTCTTTCTTCCCCCCCATTCGCTCTCTCTCTTCCTCCCCCTTCGCTCTCTCTCTTGCCCCCCTGTCACTCTCTCTCTTCCCCCCAGTCGCTCTCTCTCTTCCCCCCAGTCGCTCTATCTCTTCCCCCCAGTCGCTCTCTCTCTTCCCCCCAGTCGCTCTCTCTCTTCCCCCCCAGTCGCTCTCTCTCTTCCCCCCAGTCGCTCTCTCTCTTCCCACACAGTCGCTCTCTCTCCTCCCCCCCGTCGCTCTCTCTCTTCCCCCCAGTCGGTCTCTCTCTTCCCCCATTCGCTCTCTCTCTACCCCCCCAGTCGCTCTCTCTCTTCCCCCCCAGTCGCTCTCTCTCTTCCCCCCCAGTCGCTTCTTCCCCCCCAGTCGCTCTCTCTCTTCCCCCCAAGTTGCTCTCTCTATTCCCCCCCAGTCGCTCTCTCTCTTCCCCCGCAGTCGCTCTCTCTCTTCCCCCCCAGTCGCTCTCTCTCTTCCCCCGCAGTCGCTCTCTCTCTTCCCCCCCAGTCGCTCTCTCTCTTCCCCCCCAGTCGCTCTCTCTCTTCCCCCCCAGTCGCTCTCTCTCTTCCCCCCCAGTCGCACTCTCTCTTCCCCCCCAGCCACTCTCTCTCTTCCCCCCCAGTCGCTCTCTCTCTTCCCCCCCAATCGCTCTCTCTCTTCCCCCCCAGTCTCACTCTCTCTTCCCCCCCAATCGCTCTCTCTCTTCCCCCCAGTCGCTCTCTCTCTTCCCCCCAGTTGCTCTATCTCTTCCCTCCCAGTCGCTCTCTCTCTTCCCCCCAAGTCGCTCTCTCTCTTCCACCCCAGTCGCTCTCTCTCTTCCCCCCCAGTCGCACTCTCTCTTCCCCCCCAATCGCTCTCTCTCTTCCCCCCAGTCGCTCTCTCTCTTCCCCCCAGTTGCTCTATCTCTTCCCTCCCAGTCGCTCTCTCTCTTCCCCCCAAGTCGCTCTCTCTCTTCCACCCCAGTCGCTCTCTCTCTTCCCCCCCAGTCGCTCTCTCTCTTCCACCACAGTCGCTCTCTTTCTTCCCCCCCAGTCGCTCTCTCTCTTCCCCCGCACTCGCTCTCTCTCTTCCCCCCCACTCGCTCTCTCTCTTCCCCCCACTCGCTCTCTCTCCTCCCCCCACTGGCTCTCTCTCTTCCCCCCCACTCGCTCTCCTTCTTCCCCCCCACTCGCTCTCTCTCTTCGCCCCCACTCGCTCTCTCTCTTCCCCCCCACTCGCTCTCTCTCTTCCCCCCCACTCACTCTCTCTCTTGCCCCCCACTCGCTCTCTCTCTTCCCCCACTCGCTCGCTCTCATCACCCACAATCGCTCTCTCTCTTCCCCCCCACTCGCCCTCTCTCTTCCCCCCCACTCGATCTCTCTCTTCCCCCCCAGTCGCACTCTTTCTTCCCCCCCAGTCACTCTCTCTCTTCCCCCCAGCCGCTGTCTCTCTTCCTCCCCAGTCGCACTCTCTCTTCCCCACCAGTCGCTCTCTCTCTCTTCCCCCCCAGTCGCTCTCTCTCTTCCCCCCCAGTCGCTCTCTCTCTTCCCCCCAGTCGCTCTCTCTCTTCCCCCCCAGTCGCTCTCTCTCTTCCCCCCAGTCGCTCTCTCTCTTCCCCCCCAGTCGCTCTCTCTCTTCCCCCCAGTCGCTCTCGCTCTACCCACACAGTCGCTCTCTCTCCTCCCCCCCAGTCGCTCTCTCTCTTCCCCCCAGTCGCTCTCTCTCTTCCCCCCCATTCGCTTTCTCTCCTCCCCCCCAGTCGCTCTCTCTCTTCCCCCCCAGTCGCTCTCTCTCTTCCCCCTCAGTCGCTCTCTCTTCCCCCCAAGTCGCTCTCTCTCTTCCCCCCCAGTCGCTCTCTCTCTTCCCCCGCAGTCGCTCTCTCTCTTCCCCCCCAGTCGCTCTCTCTCTTCCCCCCCAGTCGCTCACTCTCTTCCCCCCCAGTCGCTCTCTCTCTTCCCCCCCAGTCGCTCTCTCTCTTCCCCCCCAATCGCTCTCTCTCTTCCCCCCCAATCGCTCTCTCTCTTCCCCCCCAGTCGCACTCTCTCTTCCCCCCCAATCGCTCTCTCTCTTCCCCCCAGTCGCTCTCTCTCTTCCCCCCAGTTGCTCTATCTCTTCCCTCCCAGTCGCTCTCTCTCTTCCCCCCAAGCCGCTCTCTCTCTTCCACCCCAGTCGCTCTCTCTCTTCCCCCCCGGTCGCTCTCTCTCTTCCCCCACAGTCGCTCTCTCTTTTCCCCCCAGTCGCTCTCTCTCTTCCCCCGCACTCGCTCTCTCTCTTCCCCCCCACTCGCTCTCTCTCTTCCCCCCACTCGCTCTCTCTCTTCCCCCCACTGGCTCTAATTCTTCCCCCCCACTCGCTCTCCTTCTTCCCCCCCACTCGCTCTCTCTCTTCGCCCCCACTCGCGCTCTCTCTTCCCCCCCACTCGCTCTCTCTCTTCCCCCCCACTCACTCTCTCTCTTGCCCCCCACTCGCTTTCTCTCTTCCCCCACTCGCTCGCTCTCATCACCCCCAATCGCTCTCTCTCTTCCCCCCCACTCGCTCTCTCTCTTCCCCCCCACTCGATCTCTCTCTTCCCCCCCAGTCGCACTCTTTCTTCCCCCCCAGTCGCTCTCTCTCTTCCCCCCAGCCGCTGTCTCTCTTCCTCCCCAGTCGCTCTCTCTCTTCCCCACCAGTCGCTCTCTCTCTCTTCCCCCCCAGTCGCTCTCTCTCTTCCCCCCCAGTCGCTCTCTCACTTCCCCCCCAGTCGCTCTCTCTCTTCCCCCCCAGTCGCTCTCTCTCTTCCCCCCAGTCACTCTCTTTCTTCCCCCCCAGTCGCTCTCTCTCTTCCCCCCAGTCGCTCTCTCTCTTCCCACACAGTCGCTCTCTCTCCTCCCCCCCAGTCGCTCTCTCTCTTCCCCCCCATTCGCTTTCTCTCCTCCCCCCCAGTCGCTCTCTCTCTTCCCCCCCAGTCACTCTCTCTCTTCCCCCTCAGTCGCTCTCTCTCTTCCCCCCAAGTCGCTTTCTCTCTTCCCCCCCAGTCGCTCTCTCTCTTCCCCCGCAGTCGCTCTCTCTCTTCCTCCCCAGTCGCTCTCTCTCTTCCCCCCCAGTCGCTCTCTCTCTTGCCCCCCAGTCGCTCTCTCTCTTCCAACCCAGTCGCTCTCTCTCTTCCCCCCAGTCGCTCTCTTTCTTCCCCCCCATTCGCTCTCTCTCTTCCTCCCCAGTCACTCTCTCTCTTCTCCCCAGTCACTCTCTCTCTTCCCCCCAGTCGCTCTCTCTCTTCCCCCCCAGTCGCTCTATCTCTTCACCCCAGTCGCTCTATCTCTTCCCCCCCGTCGCTCTCTCTCTTCCCCCCATTCGCTATCTCTCTTCCCCCCCAGTTGCTCTCTCACTTCACCCCCAGTCGCTCTCTCTCTTCCCCCTCAGTCGCTCTCTCTCTTCCCCCCAAGTCGCTCTCTCTCTTCCCCCCCAGTCGCTCTCTCTCTTCCCCTGCAGTCGCTCTCTCTCTTCCCCCCCAGTCGCTCTCTCTCTTCCCCCCCAGTCGCTCTCTCTCTTCCAACCCAGTCGCTCTCTCTCTTCCCCCCAGTCTCTCTCTTTCTTCCCCCCATTCGCTCTCTCTCTTCCTCCCCCTTCGCTCTCTCTCTTGCCCCCCTGTCACTCTCTCTCTTCCCCCCAGTCGCTCTCTCTCTTCCCCCCCAGTCGCTCTATCTCTTCCCCCCAGTCGCTCTCTCTCTTCCCCCCCAGTCGCTCTCTCTCTTCCCCCCCAGTCGCTATCTCTCTTCCCCCCCAGTTGCTCTCTCTCTTCACCCCCAGTCCCTCTCTCTCTTCCCCCCCAGTCGCTGTCTCTGTTCCCCCCCAGTGGCTCTCTCTCTTCCCCCCCAGTGGCTCTCTCTCTTCCCCCCCAGTCGCTCTCTCTCTTCCCCCCCAGTCGCTCTCTCTCTTCCCCCCCAGTCGCTCTCTCTCTTCCCCCCCAGTCGCTCTCTCTCTCTTCCCCCCCAGTCGCTCTCTCTCTTCCCCCCCAGTCGCTCTCTCTCTTCCCCCCCAGTCGCTCTCTCTCTTCCCCCCCAGTCGCTCTCTCTCTTCCCCCGCAGTCGCTCTCTCTCTTCCCCCCCAGTCGCTCTCTCTCTTCCCCCCCAGTCGCTCTCTCTCTTCCCCCCAGTCGCTCTCTCTCTTCCCCCCCAGTCGCACTCTCTCTTCCCCCCCAGCCGCTCTCTCTCTTCCCCCCCAGTCGCTCTCTCTCTTCCCCCCCAATCGCTCTCTCTCTTCCCCCCCAGTCGCACTCTCTCTTCCCCCCCAATCGCTCTCTCTCTTCCCCCCAGTCGCTCTCTCTCTTCCCCCCAGTTGCTCTATCTCTTCCCTCCCAGTCGCTCTCTCTCTTCCCCCCAAGTCGCTCTCTCTCTTCCACCCCAGTCGCTCTCTCTCTTCCCCCCCAGTCGCACTCTCTCTTCCCCCCCAATCGCTCTCTCTCTTCCCCCCAGTCGCTCTCTCTCTTCCCCCCAGTTGCTCTATCTCTTCCCTCCCAGTCGCTCTCTCTCTTCCCCCCAAGTCGCTCTCTCTCTTCCACCCCAGTCGCTCTCTCTCTTCCCCCCCAGTCGCTCTCTCTCTTCCCCCACAGTCGCTCTCTCTCTTCCCCCCCAGTCGCTCTCTCTCTTCCCCCGCACTCGCTCTCTCTCTTCCCCCCCACTCGCTCTCTCTCTTCCCCCCACTCGCTCTCTCTCTTCCCCCCACTGGCTCTCTCTCTTCCCCCCCACTCGCTCTCCTTCCCCCCCACTCGCTCTCTCTCTTCGCCCCCACTCGCTCTCTCTCTTCCCCCCCACTCGCTCTCTCTCTTCCCCCCCACTCACTCTCTCTCTTGCCCCCCACTCGCTCTCTCTCTTCCCCCACTCGCTCGCTCTCATCACCCCCAATCGCTCTCTCTCTTCCCCCCCACTCGCCCTCTCTCTTCCCCCCCACTCGATCTCTCTCTTCCCCCCCAGTCGCTCTCTTTCTTCCCCCCCAGTCACTCTCTCTCTTCCCCCAGCCGCTGTCTCTCTTCCTCCCCAGTGTAGGGGGTTTCTCTTGCTCTTTCTGGTCTCCTGCCAGGCTTCGTGCAATAATTACCCTTGAGTGGTTCGACCCACTCCCCCCCTACGGTTCTAGACCTTGGACTTAGGTGCAGAGAACAGTAGTGCAGAGAAAGAACTCAATAGACCAGGTTGAATAGCACGAAATGGATGCTTTTATTTTTAAACAGTTTGAAGCATTACAAAATACATGTCATAGGCACAGATTAAAGTTACTACAATCATGCACAAATTTATGAACTTGACTCTATGGAAATGGGGAACACACGGCACATCGAAAAAGGGGAAACACATTACGATTTCCCTTAACTCCCTCCCCTATACCTAAACTAAGTTTCGACCTGGGGAACTTGGGATCATGCTCACCACTCTCGAAATCGCGAGAAAGGGGGGGTTCGCAGCCTTTTTGGCACCGCTTTCCGTCGTCACGTGGATTTGGAAACGTCTGGCGCAGTCGATATTCTCTCCTCCCTCGAGGCGGTGGGGTAGACCCAGCCTCGATGAGCGCTCGTTAAGGTTGAGATCCACTAAGTCAATTTGGGTTCATGGAGCAGACCCAGATGCAGGCTATGCACTTGGGAGAATCTTGTGGCATCGATCGCCGGTTCTCCAGAGGGTTTCTTCTCCGTCGGCCTGGGTCGTCGATGATCTCCCGACCCCAGTACCCGGGCCACCCTCGTCGTCTTCTCGTCGTGGCCGAGCCTTGTTTGGCTGAACACCGACCACGTTGTCCTTTTACCGAAACCGTCCGTCTTTAAAAAGACGAAAACGTTTTCATCGATCTGCCGAAGTGGAAGAGGCGCCGATCCGGGCACCGTCCGCCCTTCTTTCGTTCCTCGTAGAAGAAAGTTCTTGAAGAAATGGAAGCCTGAAGTCGCCCAACAAGAAACCGTGGCAGTGAAGAAGAAGTTGTTCAAGTAACCCGAAGTCCGAAGTTGTTCCAGTTTTTTAGATGGACTTTCAATCCATAGTTATACCCTTTTGGGACAGTCTTATCTCCCGCCAAATCATAGTCCTGTCTTTGTATTAATTTTGGCGGGCAGAAATCTCTGCAGGGGCGCTTTGTCTTGTAACGGAGCCGGTGATAACTTAAACTGGCCTTCCTGGCCGATAATGTCTTTCAATGTCTTTTGCATTGTCACCGTGGCTCGGTTCGCATATTGATCGGTCCGGACATTTTCCTTGATGGCTGCTAAACGGTTTTTCCTTTGTACGATAAATGGGTATAAGTGTTTTTACATTGTCCGCCCATATCTTGATGGGCCCCATCCTGTACTTATAATCCATTGAATATGTATGCTGTTGCTCTGAGTTTCGGTTCCCAGAGACTGGCTTTCGTGGGCTCACTGTCTTCAATCCACAAGCCTGTCTGGCTTGCAGTAACAGAAATAAAATGGTTCATAAACTGATCACGGGGCCTGGCGGCCATTTTGTATGCCCTTTTATCAAAGGTTTTTCTGTGCAAGCTTACTTTGGTCAATAAACAGTCTTATTTTATCCAGTTTTCTTGCGTGATTTTTGCTGAAAATTGCGAATCTTACAGGCCCCCCTGTGATACTGATAGCTTGCTTAAAGTATCAATAATCCTTGATGAGCAAATTTTCCCTGATTCCCCACATCCAAACATTCCTGGCACTTAACTATCTATGCCCCTCACGACACATGCAGTTCCCATTTCCGGAGAAAAATGAAAATTACCTCATGCACATTTGGAATCATAGACAGCAAATCTTAAACTATAACACCTTCACCTGTCAGATGGGCAGGGGTTGATACCCTTTTGCGCCATCTGCATGCATCTTTTATTAATCCAAAAAAACTTAAGAACAACTAATAACATGACAATACTTATTTCCTTATAACCCAAAACAATCAAAAAATTTTTAAATGGAGGGACGCTTAATCTTATACTAGCAGCTTAGAGTGGGGTATCTGCTTCCCCCATCCGCACATAGCGTTCTCTCCATTCTCCTGTGTTCTCGTGCCTCTGGAGGCGTTTGCCTCTTTTGCAATGCACGAAGAGCAAAAATATCACAATCAAAACCTGACATACTACTAGGATATGGGATGCTATTCTAATCCAGGCGGGGACCTCTATGTTGGTGAACAAGTCCCACCATGGTGGGATGGTTATGTCCAATATGTCTTTTCCTATCTCTAAAGTCTTCTGCTCCAGTGTATAGAAATGTTTCTGCGAAACTATAACGGCTTTTAAAACCTTGGTGAGGTGTTCGGGAAGAGGGGGAATGACATAACCAAAATGCACGACAAATCGTTGTAAGTCTGTGAAATTCTCTTTGATAGTGATGTGTACAGTGGAGGGCGCAGGAATGGGAACAATTCGTTGTTGTGCCACTTGAACCTCGGCCCTGGGTTTGAAACAGAAACTGCTATCACCGACCGAACACCACTCGTGTTGTCCATATCGGTACTGAGGCGCTGCAGTGGTGACGCAGTATGTCCCACCCCCGATATATGCTACCTGTGGGGGCACATGGTCCTCTGCCATTGCCTCCATGGTGCAATTCACCGGCTTCGCGCTAGCGGTTCTGAACCCGCACTGTGGTTTCAAAAAGGCATTCAAGTGCTGGGGACACAGGATGATGTGTGCTCCCCGGCTCCGACATCCCGAGAGGTCGGTGCCTGTCATCGTACGCTCCCATCTGATGACGTAAGGCGGGACCACTGCGTAACGAATGTGTGCGCCCCCCTGAATGACTCCAATGTTCTCTACTCTGTATACCGGGGCGGGCTTTGCTGCGGGACCCAACACCGGCATTCTTACTACTATTCCCATAATAGTGTGATTCGAATGTCCGCAGTCCACTGGAACTGGGTATGCTTCTGCGGCTAGTCTGAGCTGGCACGGGCTTAATGCATTCTCAAAAGGGTGGAGCGCTTGCAAGTGCTTGTTGCTGATCCAGGACGGGACCAAACCCTGTTTTAAATCCTCAAGATTACTGCGGCCCTCGCCCAATAACCACGCCCCGTACAGCACACAGGCCTCGTTTTGCGCAGCTTGATCGGACGCATTCCGATCCTCCTTAATGAGTTCATTTACCGTTCTCGCGTGTTTCTCCAGCTCAGCAATTATGTCCTTAAAGTGTAGTGTCATGGCCTGGTCCTCATGCAACTCAGAACCCACGACCTTGTTTTCGTCTGTCAATATGTTCCTTAACTGGGCTTTTAAACCGTTGATCTGTGTCTGCAGCTCCACGTTATCTAGAGCGTTGACAACAGATGTCCCGGTATTAAAAGCAGTGAATATGTCATTTACAGTACCCCTTCTTTGCCTCCCGACTCGATCCAAAACTTCTGGCGGTGTGGTGTATAATTTGTCTCTGTCGATGTCGGCAAAGTCAAATTCGTAAAATTGTCTAAACATACTGGTTAACAGGACCTGGTATAATTGTTCCGTTTCTTTGGGACACCACTCCGGCAATCTTACCTCAGTGAGATTTAAAATCACTGAGGCCACCGCGTAGTGTACCCCTTGGTACAGCACCTGACCGGTGGGTACCAATACTAAACCGTTCCCGGGTCCCTTGGTGGTGGTTGGGCACCCTCCTTTCTGGGCTAGTGCTACCGGAAGCATGGGCAGGGGCTTGCGTGGGCGGGTGATGAGTTCAGTGGCGTTCACCGGAATAGGGGAGTATGGGGCTCTGCACGCTCGAGTGCTAACATCCCATCTCATCCCCTTCCCTTCATCCTGCCACTGCCTCTGGAAGAAGATGGACACGCCCTTGGGGCAGACGCGTCTCGAACCCCACATACAGACATATATTCCCTCATCCGGTTCCCACCATTTGTCCCAACACACACGTAATTGTCCGTGAGTTCCCGTAATAGTCCGATGGGTATTATTACCCAGTCGCTCCCACTCGACCGTAGAGTTTCTCATGTCCTTTCCCAGCTTTCGTAGCCACCACCATCGCCTTGGTGGTACGTTCCCATTGCACACCAGACAAATCCTCTTTCCCACGGTGACGCTGACTCTGGGCGCTAGGATCCTCACTCGAGGGCACGTTAATGAAGTCTCTTGGTAGGCAAAACCGAAATTGCTGGAATATTCCGTAGAATTCGTTCCCAGCCAACCTGGCCATCTCCCTTGGTGGAAGTAGGTGGCGGTTTCCTCTACCTCTCGCTCCCCCGTCCCATCCGTTGCGATGGGGGCCGTGTCCCCGGAGCACCCGAAAATGATGACGTCCTTGGTGCGGCCTCGGTAGGCCCACCCGCACCCGATCGCCATGAACGCGACGACAATCCTTTCCATCGTATCCCAGGTTTCTGTAACCAACAAAATGATGTAGCCGGGCTCCCGATAGGTGCTGGCCTAAATTAATTGGACGCGCGGGTTCCTGGACCCCGCTCCCTAACAAACACACAGACTTCAAAATTGTACTCTTAACACCATATACTTTACATTCCTTAAACTATGACCATAATTACCTATCTTAACTTATGTACAGCGCCGCCCTCCGTGGGGCGGCTTTCCGAATCCCTGTGAGGTCTGTCGCGTGCCACACCCTGCGGTGGGGCTGCATTGATCTTTGGCCTTGATCCCCCGCAGCCGGTCGCTGCTGAACGGGGATCATGTCTTCCTGGGGCTGCTTTAAACCGTGGTTGGGGAGGATGGGGAGAATCTGGCCAAAATTTTCTGGGCTGGGGCGCTCGAGCTGACCTACGAGGGGCTGCTTTGGGTTGGGCTCCCGGGGCCGATGGACCTGGGGTCGTGACTGTTACCGTCACAGCCTGTGGTTCCTCCACAGCTGCCGGCTCCAGCTCCCCTTCCTCAGGCTCCGCCCCCCCGGGGTCGGGATCTGTGGCTTCCGACTCCACCTCACCTGTCCCTACAGGTAACGAGTCTCCACCCCCACTCCCTACCTCCCCCAAGCTTGAGTCGAGGGCGGGACTGCCGTCCTCTGACTCTTCCTCCTCCGTGATTGGGTCTAAAGCGAGGTTGAGCTGTTCGGGCTCTCCCCTGCCTAAATCCCATTCAAAAGATGAGACCTCCCACTCCAATGGGATGGCCTCTCCCTTCACGTAGGCTACTGCTCCAGCCTGTGTGGTCTGTGACTCTGTTACAGGCTGAGGATCTTTGTTCTCAGACCTGGTCCCCTTTGGTGGCCCTTGTGTACCCGGTTTAAACAGTTTACACTGGTTGATGTGAAACCATTTGGTACGTCGGGGCGTCTTCACTGCATAAACCATGGGGCTGGCTTTGTCTACAATGCTGTATGGCCCCATGTACAGTGGTTCAAAACTCCCTACCCTGGCGTAGTTTCGGACCATAACCTGGTCCCCGACTACCCACTCTTGTTGTTTCCGAGGTTCCAACAACAGTTTATTTCCCTGGTGCTGTCTTCCCATGTTCCCAGCCGCCTGCCCATAAATCTGTCTCAGGCGCTCCAAGAGGGTTTGGGCGAATTTGTCCCGTTTCACCTCTCGGAGCTGGCCCTCAGTGAGCACCGGGGCTAGCACATGGGTGGGTGTTCGCATGATCCTTCCAGTCATTAACTCGTGCGGGGAATACCCCGTGCTTTTGGACTGGCTGGCTCGGATCCCCATGAGGACTAAAGGCAGGACCTCCGCCCATTTCTGGGGCGAGCCCATTGTCTCTTTCCTCAGCTTTTCCTTGAGGGTCCGATTCATACGCTCAACAATCCCGGATGACTGGGGATTGTATGCTATGTGCCACTTTCCCTCAATGCCCAAGAGCCTGAGGGCGTTCTGCATTACTTGACCGGTGAACTGACTCCCTTGGTCGGACTCTACAAAACGGGGGAGTCCCCACCGTGAGAACACTTCCCGAATCAAGATCTTAGCAGTACCCAGTGCCGTAGCTGTTCTGCACGGGAAGGCTTCTACCCATTTGGTGAACACATCTACCAGGACAAGGCAGTACTTATAGCCTCCCTGGGCGGCGGGCAGGGGCCCTATGTAGTCGACCTGAATCGACTGCCATGGTCCCTCTACCCTCCTGATGTGCCCCATGGGCACCTTCCTTTTGTGGGGGTCTGGGTTGTTAGCAGCACACACAAGACAGCTTGCGCAGAACTCGCGGACATCGTCCCGAAGTCCCGGCCACCATCCCGCCTGCTCCACCCGTTGCCAGGTGACCTCAGGTCCGGGGTGTCCCGCTCCTGGACCCTCGTGGGCCAATTGCAGGAATTCCCTTCGGTGCTGCTGCGGCACAACCCACTGCTCCTTTCGGAACAGCATACCTTCTTTGACTGTGAGGGCTGCCGTACTGTACGGACCTTCTACCTGTTTGCCCTCTGTGATGGCTTTTAGGACTGCTTTTAGGGCGGGATCCAGGGTTTGGACGGTCTTTAGGTCTGGGGGCGGTGTCACCCCTGTGTTCCCGGGAATTCCCTCCCTGCCTTGGATCGCCGCCACGGGTCCGGGTTCGTATGGGTCCCAGAGAATGCCGCTGCGGGCACCCTCCCTGGCTAGCGCATCCGCCTGCTGGTTGCCCTGACTGCGGGGTTCTGTAATGGAGTGAGCCTTCACCTTATGGATGAACACCTCTCCTTTCTCCCCCACAGCTGCTAGGATCTTCTCCAGCAAGGGCTTAACTGTTAAAGGCCGCCCGTCCGCGGAGGTGTACCCGCGTCGGGACCAGATGGCGAGGTACTCCGTACACGAATTGCACGTGAACATGCTGTCTGAGCAAATCGTGTATGGGGTTGGGAAAATCTCGGGGTGGGTAACCACGTACGCCACCGCGGACAGTTCAGCCTGCTGCGCGCTCATAGTGCTGGGGAGCTTAATTGCCAGGGCAATGTTTGCCGCAGGGTCATAAACTCCACACCCTGTGAGTCGCTTGCCGTCAGCTACAGTGCTAGAACCGTCTACGTAGATCTCGCGGCCCGTGGGATGTATCCCGGCCCGTAAACCTATGTTAACTTCCCATACCCCTTCTACGGAACATTGATGGGCTGTCCCGGGATATGCCATATTGGCTGCGAGCCTTGGCGCGCAGAGGCCTTTAACTTTGAGATCCATCTGGGAAAGGAGGAGGGTCCAGCGCGCAATCCGAGCGCTGCTTACGGTCCCATCCTTAATCCTCCCGTCCAGAAGCATCTTCGTGGGGGTGTGATGGGTGAGGAGCGTAATGGGAGAGGTCCCTGTGAAGATCACTGATCTGTTCACAGCCCAATGCGTGGCCAGGAGATGCCGTTCGCAATTGGAGAAACTCCTCTCCACATCCGTGAGCACCCTGGAGGAATAAACTACTGGTCTTAGCTTGCCATGCCGCTCTTGGAGCAGCACTGCGCTCAGGCTGTCCCCACTAGCGGCTACCTCCAGAAAGAACTCCTCTCCCCCATCTATGGCCCCTAGGGCTGACGCGGTCTGCAGATCTCTTTTCAACTTCTCGAATGCTGCCTGGCACCCCTCGTCCCAAGACCACTCGACTCCCTTGTGTAAGAGTCGAAGTAGCGGGGCCGCTGTGGCAGCATAGTCCTCGATGAAATCTCTGCAGTACCCGGTCAGTCCCAAAAAGGACCTTACACCCGTTACTGTGTTGGGAATCGGCAGATCTTGTATAGATTCCCGTCTGGCCTTATCTATGGCTCTTTCCCCAGCGCGGATGGCCAGACCCAGGAATTTAACTTCCTGCTGGCCGATCTGGGCTTTCTTTGGGTTTACTTTGAAACCCTTCCTTTCTAACAGTTCTAACAATTCGGCTAACAGTGGGCCGTGCTGCTCCCTTGTATCTGTGAACAGGAGTAAGTCGTCCACATACTGCACTATCTGGTTGGGCTGGCTGAACTCTTTCAAACTCCCCGCCATGCACTGATGGAAAATGCTGGGGCTGTTGTGAAAACCCTGTGGTAAGCAGTTCCAGGTGTACTGTTGCCCTTTGAAAGTAAAGGCAAACTTGTACTGGTCCTCCCGCCGCAGCGGAATGGACCAAAAACCGTTCGAGATGTCCAGCACCGTGAATGTGGTCGCCGATGCTGGAATACTCCCTATTAAGTCTGCAACTGCTGCTACCGCGGGCGCGCAGGCTGGGATATTACTATTGAGGACTCTATAGTCCACCGTGGCTCTCCACGAATTGTCCGGTTTCTTTACCGGCCATAATGGGGAGTTCACGTGGGTGGCTATCGTCCTCAATACGCCCTGCTGTACCAATGAAGATATTGCTGTCTCCATGTCGGGTTCTGCCTCCTTGGGGAAATTATACTGCTTTTGGGGTCGGATCATGGGGTCCCCGTCTACGCTGACTTCGAACCCAGTGACTCTCCCGCAGTCGTGCTTGTGGGTGGCGAACGCGGTCAGATTTTCTGACACACGCGCCTGCAAGTCCGTTGGGACATTTGTTATCATGAGCTCGAGATCGTAACCTCCTGATGGCTTCATAGTGCACAGGGCCCCCTTTTCTTCCTTCCCCGGGATTACGACTACCTTACCTAAACCGCCCTCGGCTCCCCAGAGACAGTGATTTCTCAGGTCCACGAGGATCCCGTGTTCCACCAAGAAATCAGCCCCGAGGATGCCTTTCCCCCCCCCCTCTTTCCACTTCAATAGGATGCACGTCCATGTGGTGTGGAGCGCTCCCAACTGAATGGAGAGCGGGAGGGAGTGCGCACCAGCCTGTGCTCTACCTGTGAAACCCGCTACTAAATATGGAGCCTGGGCGGACAGAGGTGAGGCAAAAGGTTTGTCCGTGTGGATCAAGGTACACGAAGCTCCCGTATCCAACAGGTAACTACCCCTTTGTTTCTCCACCTCCATCTCCACCACAGGTCTTCTCCAAGCGTCATAGCGGAGCGGACACAAGTAGATGGGCTGCGCGGGCGTCAGTCATTTAGGTGTTTCGGCTGGGGTCTCGGGGGCGATAGGGCTGTTAGCAACCGTTACCTTCCCCTGCCAGGTCATCAGAGACCGCATAGTCTCCAAGACTGACTCGATCGCAGCGGGGTCCACAACCGCACCACCCCCTTCATTCGGGGCAAAGGCTACGGTTGGGTTCTGGACTGGTGTTGGGGCAGCGGCCTGCACTTGTGGTTGTGCTGGTGTTGGGTAAACTCTCGGGCCGTTGGCGACTCGGGCTTGGGCTTGATCTTGGGCTGCGGCGAACGCTCTCTCCCTCTTATCCTTCCAAGGATTCCTACAGTCCTTGCGCCAATGACCCTCCTTCCCACACCCGTAACAACTGCTATTTGCTTGGGGATGGCGATTTCCCTCCTGACGCCATTCCTTTTTAGCAGAGGCTGCGGGTCTCACCTCATGCACCTTTCCTTTCACAACAGGCGTTTTCTTGCCCTTGTTGTTTCTATAACTGATCGTGAGCTGATCTAGTACTACTTCCTCCGTGGAGCGGGCGTTAGTGGGGTCAAACCATGCTTTGGCCTGTTCCTTCACTACTGGCAGGCAACCTGCTACCAGGCACCGAAGCCAGTGAGCCCTTTGTTCGCCATCCAGCCCGGCCCGGGCCGGCCCGCCCGGGCAGCTGCGCCGATACACTGGCCACAACCTGTCGGCGAAAACCCGTGGGGGTTCTCCCTCTAACTGCACTGTCTTTTCTAAACGGAGGAACGGAGTTCCGTCCCCCTCTCCCATGATCTCCAGAATCTCATCCCGTAGCAACTCATAGTCCCTGTGCCCTCTCTTGCTCTCGTCAGGGAGACACTGGAGGAGCGAACTGTCCAGGGAGAACAGCAGCATTTTAGACTGTTCAATCCCGTCGCAGTCATTGACTGCTGCGGTCTGCTCCACGTCCCTGAAATGCACGGAGGGATCTCCTGACTCGGAGAGTTTTGGGATGTGACTTATCATCTCTCTTAGCTGTCGTGCGCTATGAGGCATTATGATCTGACTCTCAAGGGGTCCGTCATCGCCATTTTCTTCATTTGGACCGATCCTCCGGTGTCTCGTTGGACACATTGGCGCCGACCCCGACTCTACTGTCTGGGGTTGCTCTACCTCAGGGCTCTCTTCCTCTACCGTCTCCGTCTCCTGTCCCGGAGTCCAAGACTCCTCATAGGCAGGAGGCGCAGAAGGTTCGGGGGTTGGTACCCCAACTGCCTCTTGTGGAATCGGTCTTTTGGATTCCTTGGCTAGCAACAGCTGACTCGCTGGTGGATTTATGAGACACACCAACCCGTTTGCCTTCGCTAGGGCCTTTCTCAGGTCCTCTAGCTCCCGGCGGCAAGTGCTGTGGTCGGTGTTCTCAGATCTATCCTCCATGGCCATTTTATATGCTGCCCTGGCTCCCAGGAGCTTTTCCTCTTGGGCATCTACTTGTTTGGCTAGACGGGAACACCTCTCTCTCATTCTACCTTCACTGGCCTTGGCCTCAACGACCTGACATTTTAAATATTCTACCCGGGTTTCGTGGCAGCGAATTACAGAGCGGCGTTCCTGGTTCAGCGCGTCAAGCGATTCAATCAGTTTTTGACCTCCCGCAACCTTTTCCTCCACGCCTTTAAGCAAGCCGTTGATCTGGACTGTCTGTGCTGCAACTACCTGGTCCAAAAGCTGGACTTGCTTCTTGTAGCACATCAGCCAGACCGCCTTTTCTACAGATTTCTTATGCTCTCTACCCGCTGTCCACTTGATGGCTGCGTCTAGCGGGCGCCTATCCCTTAGTAGATCAGATATCCATTGTTTTGTGAGGTTGACTTTTCCGAAAACATAATCTGCTATTCTTTCATCCATCACATTTCGTTTATTCAGATCTTGATCTAACACATTACTTTCCTGCTGCCAAGGTCCTGCCGCGGTCGCCATTTCTGTAGGGGGTTTCTCTTGCTCTTTCTGGTCTCCTGCCAGGCTTCGTGCAATAATTACCCTTGAGTGGTTCGACCCACTCCCCCCTACGGTTCTAGACCTTGGACTTAGGTGCAGAGAACAGTAGTGCAGAGAAAGAACTCAATAGACCAGGTTGAATAGCACGAAATGGATGCTTTTATTTTTAAACAGTTTGAAGCATTACAAAATACATGTCATAGGCACAGATTAAAGTTACTACAATCATGCACAAATTTATGAACTTGACTCTATGGAAATGGGGAACACACGGCACATCGAAAAAGGGGAAACACATTACGATTTCCCTTAACTCCCTCCCCTATACCTAAACTAAGTTTCGACCTGGGGAACTTGGGATCATGCTCACCACTCTCGAAATCGCGAGAAAGGGGGGTTCGCAGCCTTTTTGGCACCGCTTTCCGTCGTCACGTGGATTTGGAAACTTCTGGCGCAGTCGATATTCTCTCCTCCCTCGAGGCGGTGGGGTAGACCCAGCCTCGATGAGCGCTCGTTAAGGTTGAGATCCACTAAGTCAATTTGGGTTCATGGAGCAGACCCAGATGCAGGCTATGCACTTGGGAGAATCTTGTGGCATCGATCGCCGGTTCTCCAGAGGGTTTCTTCTCCGTCGGCCTGGGTCGTCGATGATCTCCCGACCCCAGTACCCAGGCCACCCTCGTCGTCTTCTCGTCGTGGCCGAGCCTTGTTTGGCTGAACACCGACCACGTTGTCCTTTTACCGAAACCGTCCGTCTTTAAAAAGACGAAAACGTTTTCATCGATCTGCCGAAGTGGAAGAGGCGCCGATCCGGGCACCGTCCGCCCTTCTTTCTTTCCTCGTAGAAGAAAGTTCTTGAAGAAATGGAAGCCTGAAGTCGCCCAACAAGAAACCGTGGCAGTGAAGAAGAAGTTGTTCAAGTAACCCGAAGTCCGAAGTTGTTCCAGTTTTTTAGATGGACTTTCAATCCATAGTTATACCCTTTTGGGACAGTCTTATCTCCCGCCAAATCATAGTCCTGTCTTTGTATTAATTTTGGCGGGCAGAAATCTCTGCAGGGGCGCTTTGTCTTGTAACGGAGCCGGTGATAACTTAAACTGGCCTTCCTGGCCGATAATGTCTTTCAATGTCTTTTGCATTGTCACCGTGGCTCGGTTCGCATATTGATCGGTCCGGACATTTTCCTTGATGGCTGCTAAACGGTTTTTCCTTTGTACGATAAATGGGTATAAGTGTTTTTACATTGTCCGCCCACATCTTGATGGGCCCCATCCTGTACTTATAATCCATTGAATATGTATGCTGTTGCTCTGAGTTTCGGTTCCCAGAGACTGGCTTTCGTGGGCTCACTGTCTTCAATCCACAAGCCTGTCTGGCTTGCAGTAACAGAAATAAAATGGTTCATAATCTGATCACGGGGCCTGGCGGCCATTTTGTATGCCCTTTTATCAAAGGTTTTTCTGTGCAAGCTTACTTTGGTCAATAAACAGTCTTATTTTATCCAGTTTTCTTGCGTAATTTTTGCTGAAAATTGCGAATCTTACACCAGTCGCACTCTCTCTTCCCCACCAGTCGCTCTCTCTCTCTTCCCCCCCAGTCGCTCTCTCTCTTCCCCCCCAGTCGCTCTCTCTCTTCCCCCCAGTCGCTCTCTCTCTTCCCCCCCAGTCGCTCTCTCTCTTCCCCCCAGTCGCTCTCTCTCTTCCCCCCCAGTCGCTCTCTCTCTTCCCCCCAGTCGCTCTCTCTCTTCCCACACAGTCGCTCTCTCTCCTCCCCCCCAGTCGCTCTCTCTCTTCCCCCCAGTCGCTCTCTCTCTTCCCCCCCATTCGCTTTCTCTCCTCCCCCCAGTCGCTCTCTCTCTTCCCCCCCAGTCGCTCTCTCTCTTCCCCCTCAGTCGCTCTCTCTCTTCCCCCCAAGTCGCTCTCTCTCTTCCCCCCCAGTCGCTCTCTCTCTTCCCCCGCAGTCGCTCTCTCTCTTCCCCCCCAGTCGCTCTCTCTCTTCCCCCCCAGTCGCTCTCTCTCTTCCCCCCCAGTCGCTCTCTCTCTTCCAACCCAGTCGCTCTCTCTCTTCCCCCCAGTCGCTCTCTTTCTTCCCCCCCATTCGCTCTCTCTCTTCCTCCTCAGTCACTCTCTCTCTTCCCCCCGTCACTCTCTCTCTTCCCCCCAGTCGCTCTCTCTCTTCCCCCCCAGTCGCGCTATCTCTTCCCCCCAGTCGCTCTCTCTCTTCCCCCCAGTCGCTCTCTCTCTTCCCCCCCATTCGCTATCTCTCTTCCCCCCCAGTTGCTCTCTCACTTCACCCCCAGTCGCTCTCTCTCTTCCCCCGCAGCCGCTCTCTCTCTTCCCCCCCAGTGGCTCTCTCTCTTCCCCTCCAGTGGCTCTCTCTCTTCCCCCCCAGTGGCTCTCTCTCTTCCCCCCCAGTCGCTCTCTCTCTTCCCCCCAGTCGCTCTCTCTCTTCCCCCCCAGTCGCTCTTTCTCTTCCCCCCAGACGCTCTCTCTCTTCCCCCCAGTCGCTCTCTCTCTTCCCACCAGTCGCTCTCTCTCTTCCCCCCAGTCGCTCTCACTCTTCCCCCCCAGTCGCTCTCTCTCTTACCCCCCAGTCGCTCTCTCTCATCCCCCCCAGTCCCTCTCTCTCTTCCCCACCAGTCGCTCTCTCTCTTCCCCCCCAGACGCTCTCTCTCTTCCCCCCAGTCGCTCTCTCTCTAACCCCCCAGTCGCTCTCTCTCTTCACCCCCCAGTCGCTCTCTCTCTTCCCCCCAGCCACTCTCTCTCTTCCCACCCAGTCGCTCTGTCTCTTCCCCCCAGTCGCTATCTCTCTTCCCCCCCAGTCGCTCTCTCTCTTCCCCCCAGTCGCTCTTTCTCTTCCCCCCCAGTCGCTCTCTCTCTTCCCCCCCAGTCGCGCGCTCTCTTCCCCCCGAGTTGCTCTCTCTCTTCCCCCGCAGTCGCTCTCTCTCTTCGCCCCAGTTGCTCTCTCTCTTCCCCCCCAGTCGCTCGCTCTCTTCCCCCCAGTCGCTCTCTCTCATCCCCTCCAGTCGCTCCCTCTCTTCCCCCCCAGTCGCTCTCTCTCTTCACCCCCAGTCGCTCTCTCCCTTCCCCTGCAGTCGCTCTCTCTCTTCCCCCCCAGTCGCTCTCTCTCTTCCCCCAATCACTCTCTCTCTTCCCCCCAGTCGCTCTCTCTCTTCCCCCCCATTCGCTCTCTCACTTCCCCCCCAGTCGCTCTCTCTCTTCCCCCCCAGTCGCTCTCTCTCTTCCCCACCAGTCGCTCTCTCTCTTTCCCCCCAGTCGCTCTCTCTCTTCCAACCCAGTCGCTCTCTATCTTCCCCCCAGTCGCTCTCTTTCTTCCCCCCCATTCGCTCTCTCTCTTCCCCCCCAGTCGCTCTCTCTCTTCCCCCCCAGTCACTCTCTCTCTTCCCCCCAGTCACTCTCTCTCTTCCCCCCCAGTCGCTCTATCTCTTCCCCCCCAGTCGCTCTCTCTCTTCCCCCCCAGTCGCTCTCTCTCTTCCCCCCCAGTCGCTATCTCTCTTCCCCCCCAGTTGCTCTCTCTCTTCACCCCCAGTCGCTCTCTCTCTTCCCCCCCAGCCGCTCTCTCTCTTCCCCCCCAGTGGCTCTCTCTCTTCCCCCCCAGTCGCTCTCCCTCTTCCCCCCAGTCGGTCTCTCTCTTCCCCCATTCGCTCTCTCTCTTCCCCCCCAGTCGCTCTCTCTCTTCCCCCCCAGTCGCTCTCTCTCTTCCCCCCCAGTCGCTCTCTCTCTTCCCCCCAAGTCGCTCTCTCTATTCCCCCCCAGTCGCTCTCTCTCTTCCCCCGCAGTCGCTCTCTCTCTTCCCCCCCAGTCGCTCTCTCTCTTCCCCCGCAGTCGCTCTCTCTCTTCCCCCCCAGTCGCTCTCTCTCTTCCCCCCCAGTCGCTCTCTCTCTTCCCCCCCAGTCGCTCTCTCTCTTCCCCCCCAGTCGATCTCTCTCTTCCCCCCCAGTCGCTCTCTCTCTTCCCCCCCAGTCGCTCTCTCTCTTCCCCCCCAATCGCTCTCTCTCTTCCCCCCCAGTCGCACTCTCTCTTCCCCCCCCAATCGCTCTCTCTCTTCCCCCCAGTCGCTCTCTCTCTTCCCCCCAGTTGCTCTCACTCTTCCTTCCCAGTCGCTCTCTCTCTTCCCCCCAAGTCGCTCTCTCTCTTCCACCCCAGTTGCTCTCTCTCTTCCCCCCCAGTCGCTCTCTCTCTTCCCCCACAGTCGCTCTCTCTCTTCCTCCCCAGTCGCTCTCTCTCTTCCCCCGCACTCGCTCTCTCTCTTCCCCCCCACTCGCTCTCTCTCTTCCCCCCACTCGCTCTCTCTCTTCCCCCCACTGGCTCTCTCTCTTCCCCCCCCACTCGCTCTCCTTCTTCCCCCCCACTCGCTCTCTCTCTTCGCCCCCACTCGTTCTCTCTCTTCCCCCCCACTTGCTCTCTCTCTTCCCCCCCACTCACTCTCTCTCTTGCCCCCCAGTCGCTCTCTCTCTTCCCCCCCAGTCGCTCGCTCTCTTCCCCCCCAATCGCTCTCCCTCTTCCCCCCCAGTCGCACTCTCTCTTTCCCCCCAATCGCTCTCTCTCTTCCCCCCCACTCGCTCTCTCTCTTCCCCCCCACTCGCTCTATCTCTTTCCCCCCACTCGCTCTCTCTCTTCCCCCAGTCGCTCTTTCTCTTCACCCCCAGTCGCTCTCTCTCTTCCCCCCCCAGTCGCGCGCACTCTTCCCCCCCCAGTCGCTCTCTCTCTTCCCCCGCAGTCGCTCTCTCTAATCGCCCCAGTTGCTCTCTCTCTTCCCCCCCAGTCGCTCGCTCTCATCCCCCCAGTCGCTCTCTCTCTTCCCCCCCAGTCGCTCTCTCTCTTCCACCCCACTCGCTCTCTCTCTTCCCCCCCACTCGCTCTCCCTCTTCACCCCCACTCGCTCTCTCTCTTCCCCCCCACTCGCTCTCTCACTTCGCCCCCACTCGCTCTCTCACTTCGCCCCCACTCGCTCTCTCTCTTCCCCCCCACTCGCTCTCACTCTTCCCCCCCGTCGCTCTCTCTCTTCCCCCCCACTCGCGCTCTCTCTCTTCCCCCCACTCGCTCTCTCTCTTCCCCCCCACTCGCTCTCTCACTTCCCCCCAACTCACTCTCTCTCTTCCCCCCACTATCTCTCTCTCTTCCCCCCCACTCGCTCTCTCTCTTCCCCCCCACTCGCTCTCTCTCTTCCCCCACACTCGCTCTCTCTCTTCCCCCCCACTCGCTCTCTCTCTTCCCCCCAGTCGCTCTCTCTCTTCCCTCCCAGTCGCTCTCTCTCTTCCCCCCAAGTCGCTCTCTCTCTTCCACCCCAGTCGCTCTCTCTCTTCCCCCCCAGTCGCTCTCTCTCTTTCCCCCAGCCACTCTCTCTCTTCCCAACCAGTCGCTCTGTCTCTTCCCCCCCCACTCGCTCTATCTCTTTCCCCCCACTCGCTCTCTCTCTTCCCCCAGTCGCTCTTTCTCTTCACCCCCAGTCGCTCTCTCTCTTCCCCCCCCAGTCGCGCGCACTTCTTCCCCCCCCAGTCGCTCTCTCTCTTCCCCCGCAGTCGCTCTCTCTAATCGCCCCAGTTGCTCTCTCTCTTCCCCCCCAGTCGCTCGCTCTCATCCCCCCAGTCGCTCTCTCTCTTGCCCCCCAGTCGCTCTCTCTCTTCCACCCCACTCGCTCTCTCTCTTCCCCCCCCACTCGCTCTCCCTCTTCACCCCCACTCGCTCTCTCTCTTCCCCCCCCACTCGCTCTCTCACTTCGCCCCCACTCGCTCTCTCACTTCGCCCCCACTCGCTCTCTCTCTTCCCCCCCACTCGCTCTCACTCTTCCCCCCCAGTCGCTCTCTCTCTTCCCCCCCACTCGCGCTCTCTCTCTTCCCCCCACTCGCTCTCTCTCTTCCCCCCCACTCGCTCTCTCACTTCCCCCCAACTCACTCTCTCTCTTCCCCCCACTATCTCTCTCTCTTCCCCCCCACTCGCTCTCTCTCTTCCCCCCCACTCGCTCTCTCTCTTCCCCCACACTCGCTCTCTCTCTTCCCCCCCACTCGCTCTCTCTCTTCCCCCCAGCCGCTCTCTTTCTTCCCCCCCAGTCGCTCTCTCTCTTCCCCCCCAGTCGCTCTCTCTCTTCCCCCCCAGTCGCTCTCTCTCTTCCCCCCCAGTCACTCTCTCTCTTCCCCCCAGTCACTCTCTCTCTTCCCCCCAGTCGCTCTATCTCTTCCCCCCCAGTCGCTCTCTCTCTTCCCCCCCAGTCGCTCTCTCTCTTCCCCCCCAGTCGCTATCTCTCTTCCCCCCCAGTTGCTCTCTCTCTTCACCCCCAGTCGCTCTCTCTCTTCCCCCCAGCCGCTCTCTCTCTTCCCCCCCAGTGGCTCTCTCTCTTCCCCCCCAGTCGCTCTCCCTCTTCCGCCCAGTCGGTCTCTCTCTTCCCCCATTCGCTCTCTCTCTTCCCCCCCAGTCGCTCTCTCTCTTCCCCCCCAGTCGCTCTCTCTCTTCCCCCCCAGTCGCTCTCTCTCTTCCCCCCAAGTCGCTCTCTCTATTCCCCCCCAGTCGCTCTCTCTCTTCCCCCGCAGTCGCTCTCTCTCTTCCCCCCCAGTCGCTCTCTCTCTTCCCCCGCAGTCGCTCTCTCTCTTCCCCCCCAGTCGCTCTCTCTCTTCCCCCCCAGTCGCTCTCTCTCTTCCCCCCCAGTCGCTCTCACTCTTCCCCCCCAGTCGCTCTCTCTCTTCCCCCCAGTCGCTCTCTCTCTTCCCCCCCAATCGCTCTCTCTCTTCCCCCCCAGTCGCACTCTCTCTTCCCCCCCAATCGCTCTCTCTCTTCCCCCCAGTCGCTCTCTCTCTTCCCCCCAGTTGCTCTCTCTCTTCCCTCCCAGTCGCTCTCTCTCTTCCCCCCAAGTCGCTCTCTCTCTTCCACCCCAGTCGCTCTCTCTCTTCCCCCCCAGTCGCTCTCTCTCTTCCCCCACAGTCGCTCTCTCTCTTCCCCCCCAGTCGCTCTCTCTCTTCCCCCGCACTCGCTCTCTCTCTTCCCCCCCACTCGCTCTCTCTCTTCCCCCCACTCGCTCTCTCTCTTACCCCCACTGGCTCTCTCTCTTCCCTCCCACTCGCTCTCCTTCTTCCCCCCCACTCGCTCTCTCTCTTCGCCCCCACTCGCTCTCTCTCTTCCCCCCCACTCGCTCTCTCTCTTCCCCCCCACTCACTCTCTCTCTTGCCCCCCAGTCGCTCTCTCTCTTCCCCCCCAGTCGCTCGCTCTCTTCCCCCCCAATCGCTCTCCCTCTTCCCCCCCAGTCGCACTCTCTCTTTCCCCCCAATCGCTCTCTCTCTTCCCCCCAGTCGCTCTCTCTCTTCCCCCCAGTTGCTCTCTCTCTTCCCTCCCAGTCGCTCGCTCTCATCCCCCCAGTCGCTCTCTCTCTTCCCCCCCAGTCGCTCTCTCTCTTCCACCCCACTCGCTCTCTCTCTTCCCCCCCCACTCGCTCTCCCTCTTCACCCCCACTCGCTCTCTCTCTTCCCCCCCACTCGCTCTCTCACTTCGCCCCCACTCGCTCTCTCACTTCGCCCCCACTCGCTCTCTCTCTTCCCCCCCACTCGCTCTCACTCTTCCCCCCAGTCGCTCTCTCTCTTCCCCCCCACTCGCGCTCTCTCTCTTCCCCCCACTCGCTCTCTCTCTTTTCCCGAAACGCTCTCTCTCTTCCCCCCCAACTCACTCTCTCTCTTCCCCCCACTATCTCTCTCTCTTCCCCCCCACTCGCTCTCTCTCTTCCCCCCCACTCGCTCTCTCTCTTCCCCCACACTCGCTCTCTCTCTTCCCCCCCACTCGCTCTCTCTCTTCCCCCCAGCCGCTCTCTTTCTTCCCCCCCAGTCGCTCTCTCTCTTCCCCCCAGTCGCTCTCTCTCTTCCCCCCCAGTCGCTCTCTCTCTTCCCCCCCAGTCACTCTCTCTCTTCCCCCCAGTCACTCTCTCTCTTCCCCCCCAGTCGCTCTATCTCTTCCCCCCCCAGTCGCTCTCTCTCTTCCCCGCCAGTCGCTCTCTCTCTTCCCCCCCAGTCGCTATCTCTCTTCCCCCCCAGTTGCTCTCTCTCTTCACCCCCAGTCGCTCTCTCTCTTCCCCCCCAGCCGCTCTCTCTCTTCCCCCCCAGTGGCTCTCTCTCTTCCCCCCCAGTCGCTCTCCCTCTTCCCCCCAGTCGGTCTCTCTCTTCCCCCATTCACTCTCTCTCTTCCCCCCCAGTCGCTCTCTCTCTTCCCCCCCAGTCGCTCTCTCTCTTCCCCCCCAGTCGCTCTCTCTCTTCCCTCAAATCGCTCTCTCTATTCCCCCCCAGTCGCTCTCTCTCTTCCCCCGCAGTCGCTCTCTCTCTTCCCCCCCAGTCGCTCTCTCTCTTCCCCCGCAGTCGCTCTCTCTCTTCCCCCCCAGTCGCTCTCTCTCTTCCCCCCCAGTCGCTCTCTCTCTTCCCCCCCAGTCGCTCTCTCTCTTCCCCCCCAGTCGCTCTCTCTCTTCCCCCCCAGTCGCTCTCTCTCTTCCCCCCCAGTCGCTCTCTCTCTTCCCCCCCAATCGCTCTCTCTCTTCCCCCCCAGTCGCACTCTCTCTCCCCCCCCCCAATCGCTCTCTCTCTTCCCCCCAGTCGCTCTCTCTCTTCCCCCCAGTTGCTCTCTCTCTTCCCTCCCAGTCGCTCTCTCTCTTCCCCCCAAGTCGCTCTCTCTCTTCCACCCCAGTCGCTCTCTCTCTTCCCCCCCAGTCGCTCTCTCTCTTCCCCCACAGTCGCTCTCTCTCTTCCCCCCCAGTCGCTCTCTCTCTTCCCCCGCACTCGCTCTCTCTCTTCCCCCCCACTCGCTCTCTCTCTTCCCCCCACTCGCTCTCTCTCTTCCCCCCACTGGCTCTCTCTCTTCCCTCCCACTCGCTCTCCTTCTTCCCCCCCACTCGCTCTCTCTCTTCGCCCCCACTCGCTCTCTCTCTTCCCCCCCACTCGCTCTCTCTCTTCCCCCCCACTCACTCTCTCTCTTGCCCCCCAGTCGCCCTCTCTCTTCCCCCCCAGTCGCTCGCTCTCTTCCCCCCCCAATCGCTCTCCCTCTTCCCCCCCAGTCGCACTCTCTCTTTCCCCCCAATCGCTCTCTCTCTTCCCCCCCAGTCGCTCTCTCTCTTCCCCCAGTTGCTCTCTCTCTTTGCTCTCTCTCTTCCCTCCCAGTCGCTCTCTCTCTTCCCCCCAAGTCGCTCTCTCTCTTCCACCCCAGTCGCTCTCTCTCTTCCCCTCCAGTCGCTCTCTCTCTTTCCCCCAGCCACTCTCTCTCTTCCCAACCAGTCGCTCTGTCTCTTCCCCCCCACTCGCTCTATCTCTTTCCCCCCACTCGCTCTCTCTCTTCCCCCAGTCGCTCTTTCTCTTCACCCCCAGTCGCTCTCTCTCTTCCCCCCCCCAGTCGCGCGCACTCTTCCCCCCCCAGTCGCTCTCTCTCTTCCCCCGCAAGTCGCTCTCTCTAATCGCCCCAGTTGCTCTCTCTCTTCCCCCCCAGTCGCTCGCTCTCATCCCCCCAGTCGCTCTCTCTCTTCCCCCCCCAGTCGCTCTCTCTCTTCCACCCCACTCGCTCTCTCTCTTCCCCCCCCACTCGCTCTCCCTCTTCACCCCACTCGCTCTCTCTCTTCCCCCCCACTCGCTCTCTCACTTCGCCCCCACTCGCTCTCTCACTTCGCCCCCACTCGCTCTCTCTCTTCCCCCCCCACTCGCTCTCACTCTTCCCCCCCACTCGCTCTCACTCTTCCCCCCCCACTCGCGCTCTCTCTCTTCCCCCCCACTCGCTCTCTCTCTTCCCCCCCACTCGCTCTCTCTCTTCCCCCCCAACTCACTCTCTCTCTTCCCCCCACTATCTCTCTCTCTTCCCCCCCACTCGCTCTCTCTCTTCCCCCCCACTCGCTCTCTCTCTTCCCCCACACTCGCTCTCTCTCTTCCCCCCCACTCGCTCTCTCTCTTCCCCCCAGCCGCTCTCTTTCTTCCCCCCCAGTCGCTCTCTCTCTTCCCCCCCAGTCGCTCTCTCTCTTCCCCCCCAGTCGCTCTCTCTCTTCCAACCCAGTCGCTCTCTCTCTTCACCCCAGTCGCACTCTTTCTTCCCCCCATTCGCTCTCTATCTTCCCCCCCAGTAGCTCTCTCTCTTCCCCCCCAGTCACTCTCTCTCTTCCCCCCAGTCTCTCTCTCTCTTCCCCCCCAGTCGCTCTATCTCTTCCCCCCCAGTTGCTCTCTCTCTTACCCCCCAGTCGCTCTCTCTCTTCCCCCCCAGTCGCTATCTCTCTTCCCCCCCAGTTGCTCTCTCTCTTCACCCCAAGTCACTCTCTCTCTTCCCCCCCAGTCGCTCTCTCTCTTCCCCCCCCAGTCGCTCTCTCTCTTCCCCCCCAGTCACTCTCTCTCTTCCCCGCAGACGCCCTCTCTCTTCCCCCCAGTCGCTCTCTCTCTTCGCACCAGTCGCTCTCTCTCTTACCCCCAGTCGCTCTCTCTCTTCCCCCCAGTCGCTCTCAACTCTTCCCCCCCAGTCGCTCTCTCTCTTCCCCCCCAGTCGCTCTCTCTCTTCCCCCTAGTCGCTCTCTCTCTTCCCCCCCGACGCTCTCTCTCTTCCCCCCAGTCACTCTCTCTCTTCCCCCCAGTCGCTCTCTCCCTCTTCCCCCCCCAGTCGCTCTCTCTCTTCCCCCCCAGTCGCTCTCTCTCTTCCCACACAGTCGCTCTCTCTCCTCCCCCCCGTCGCTCTCTCTCTTCCCCCCAGTCGGTCTCTCTCTTCCCCCATTCGCTCTCTCTCTTCCCCCCCAGTCGCTCTCTCTCTTCCCCCCAAGTCGCTCTCTCTATTCCCCCCCAGTCGCTCTCTCTCTTCCCCCGCAGTCGCTCTCTCTCTTCCCCCCCCCAGTCGCTCTCTCTCTTCCCCCCGCAGTCGCTCTCTCTCTTCCCCCCCAGGCGCTCTCTCTCTTCCCCCCCAGTCGCTCTCTCTCTTCCCCCCCAGTCGCTCTCTCTCTTCCCCCCCCAGTCGCTCACTCTCTTCCCCCCCAGTCGCTCTCTCTCTTCCCCCCCAGTCGCTCTCTCTCTTCCCCCCCAATCGCTCTCTCTCTTCCCCCCCAGTCGCACTCTCTCTTCCCCCCCAATCGCTCTCTCTCTTCCCCCCAGTCGCTCTCTCTCTTCCCCCCAGTTGCTCTATCTCTTCCCTCCCAGTCGCTCTCTCTCTTCCCCCCAAGCCGCTCTCTCTCTTCCACCCCAGTCGCTCTCTCTCTTCCCCCCCAGTCGCTCTCTCTCTTCCCCCACAGTCACTCTCTCTCTTCCCCCCCAGTTGCTCTCTCTCTTCCCCCGCACTCGCTCTCTCTCTTC
>NC_140992.1:156195587-156217021 GCF_052327205.1 Somniosus microcephalus | reverse complement strand
CCTCGGGCCACCTTCCCCCCCCGTCGCTCTCTCTCTTCCCCCCCAGTCGCTCTCTCTCTTCCCCCCCAGTCGCCCTCTCTCTTCCCCCCCAGTCGCTCTCTCTTTTCCCCCCCAGTCGCTCTCTCTCTTCCCCCCCAGTCGCTCTCTCTCTTCCCCCCCCAGTCGCGCTCTCTCTTCCCCCCCCAAGTCGCGCTCTCTCTTCCCCCCCAGTCGCTCTCTCTCATCCCCCCCAGTCATGCTCTCTCTTCCCCCCCAGTCGCTCTCTCTCTTTCCCCCAGTCGCTCTCTCTCTTCCCCCCCAGTCGCTCTCTCTCTCTTCCCCCCCAGTCGCTCTCTCTCTCTTCCCCCCCAGTCGCTCTCTCTCTTCCCCCCCAGTCGCTCTCTTTCTTCCCCCCAGTCGCTCTCTCTCTTCCCCCCCAGTCGCTCTCTCTCTTCCCCCCCCAGTCGCTCTCTCTCTTCCCCCCCAGTCGCTCTCTCTCTTCCCCCCCCAGTCGCTCTCTCTCTTCCCCCCCAGTCGCTCTCTCTCTTCCCCCCCAGTCGCTCTCTCTCTTCCCCCCGTCGCTCTCTCTCTTCCCCCCAGTCGCTCTCTCTCTTCCCCACCAGTCGCTCTCTCTCTTCCCCCCCCAGTTGCTCTCTCTCTTCCCCCCCAGTCGCTCTCTCCCTTCCCCCCCAGTCGCTCTCTCTCTTCCCCCCCAGTCGCTCTCTCTCTTCCCCCCCAGTCGCTCTCTCTCTTCCCCCCCAGTCGCTCTCTCTCTTCCCCCCCAGTCGCTCTCTCTCTTCCCCCCCAGTCGCTCTCTCTCTTCCCCCCCAGTCGTTCTCTCTCTTCCCCCCCAGTCGTTCTCTCTCTTCCCCCCCCGTCGCTCTCTCTCTTCCCCCCCCGTCGCTCTCTCTCTTCCCCCCAGTCGCTCTCTCTCTCTTCCAACAACAACATGCCCTCGAAAAAGCCTCGGCACCGCCGGGCACTCCAGCTAGTCTTCTATATATATAAAAGAATACATCTGTCTGTCTGTCATTCCGTCTGTCTGTCTGTATTGAATTAACTCGAAAGTTATAGAGCGTACCTACACGTGTGTTATGTTGAAAGAAAGCTGACGATTCCAGAACCGTCCTAAGCGTATTTACGTTTCGGCCAGACAAAAATTGCGCCCGCGGTATCCCAAAAACTTTCAACATTCCGCTCATTATCCGCTCATTAGCATCGAGTGATGTCGAGGTCGACCAATCGTACGGCGGGTTCCTGGCGCGTGCGGCCGGGCCGTCCTACGGTCGAGTGACGGGACGATTGACCAATCCTACGCTTCGGTGACCTGACGGTCCACCAATCGGTGCGTGTGTGGGCGGGCCTTATCGTTCTGAACCGAGGTGAGTCGCCGCCATCTTGATTCCAAACTTTTCCTTTCTTTTTCCCGCTTTCTGCGTGTTTCTTTTCAAATCTACATTTCCAGCAAAAAAAAAGTTGCTTTTAAAAGACAAATTGTTTTTTAAAAAAGTTAATTAATTTGTAAATCTTTTGTCTAACCTCTATAATTTTCCTACCTTTCACCGTTTTTCCAGGCCTCAAAGCCTGGGCGTCTGTTGACCAGCCACGCCCGAGCTAGGCGCCTCCCGTTGCGATCTTTGTGAAGGCTGGAGGGGGCGGGCCTGAGCCAAGCGTCGCCACCGCTACCATCTTAGTAAAGGCGGGCGGGGCGGGAGTCAGCGTCCGCGTCATCTTCTGCCCGGAACGCGACTTGAGTCCGGCCGGGCCTCACGCGGTAGGTTGCGCGGGGGCGTCTCTCTGGTCTTGAAGCCGGCTCGGGCGGGGACATCGGGAGATCGCGGGGGCGGGACATCGGGAGATCCGGGGGCGGGAGATCGGGGGGGGGGGGGCGGGAGATCGGGGGGGCGGGACATCGGGGGACGGGAGATCGGGGGGCGGGAGATCGGGGGGCGGCACATCGGGAGATCGCGGGGCGGCACATCGGGAGATCGCGGGGCGGGACATCGGGAGATCGCGGGGCGGGACATCGGGAGATCGGTGGGTGGGACATCGAGAGATCGGGGGCAGGACATTGGGAGATCGGGGGGCGGGGCTCGGGGACTCCCCCTCTCCCCCTCCTCTCCCCCCTCCCCTCCCCCTCCTCCCCCTCCCCCTCCCCTTCCTCCCCCCCTCCCCTTCCTCCCCCCTCCCCCTCCCCTTCCTCCCCCTCCCCCTCCCCTCCTCCTCCCCCTCCCTTCCCCTTCCCCCTCCCCCCTCCTCCCCCTCCCTCCCCCCTTCCTCCCCCCTCCTCCCCCTCCCCTCCCCCTCCCCCCTCCCCTCCCCTCTCCCCTCCCCCTCCCCCTCCCTCTCCTCCCCTCCCCCCTCCCCCCTCCTCCCCTCTCCCCTCTTCCCTCCCCACCCCCTCCCCCCTTCCCCTCTCCCCCTTCCCCTCCCCCCTTCCCCCTCCCCCCTCCCTTCCCCCTCCCCCCCTTCCCCCTCTCCCCCTCCCCCTCCCCCTTCCCCTCCTCCCTCCCCCCTTCCCCCTCCCCCTCCCTCCCCCCAGTCGCTGTCTCTCTTCCCCCCAGTCGCTCTCTCTCTTCCCCCCCAGTCGCGCTCTCTCTTCCCCCCCAGTCGCGCGCTCTCTCTCTCTTCCAACAACAACATGCCCTCGAAAAAGCCTCGGCACCGCCGGGCACTCCAGCTAGTGCATGATAAAACTGATTAGATGCTGTAGGCTAGTACAGCTGTTGTGAACTATTTTCAAAAATCAGCACTTTTTAGTTCAGAGTTTAGTTGTATAAGTACATATTGATAAATCTTTGAGCGGTTTGAAGATAATATTCTCATACTGTAAATGGAGTTTGCATTACAGATGAATATTTCCTCATAGGAATGTTAAATCAAGGAACATTTTCATATAAAGTTCTATTTAAAATAAATATGCCCCCCTTACACTTTTTTTGTTTGACGGTTAATTAACCTCTTCCTCTTCTCCTGAGGGAAGTGATTCATGCTGGGGTATGTTTCTACAGAATACAGGAGCTCTCCAATACCTCACCTTAGTTGTTGTTCTTCATCTATAAGTCTGAACAGTGAGTGTTGGCAGGTTATGTAATTTGGTAGGGGGAATATCACAGCAAAGCCTAATCCTATTGTCAATTGGTAACCTATTCTTGCACTTCAGCAGGAGTCCGTCCTCTGCCTGAGGCCAGTTGTGGCACTTACATTACTACTCCAGCTGAAACCTGCTAACTCAACACAGACCTGGGGTTGAACTTGGGAACTTCTTGTTCTGTATAGTTCAGTATCCTATCACGTGGTGCAGTGCCCATTAGCCATTGGGACAATGCTCCACTGATTTAAACCTTTTCATGCTACATGTAACTCATCAACTGAGAGGGAAAGCATGTTGCCTTTTTCCAGATTTCTACAATTTCAACTCCATCTAGCCATTAAGAAGCACACAAGTTCCATGGAATGACTCACTCATATAATTCTCTCCTCCGCAGTGCTAGTTCTAGGAAGATTATCATAATGGTAATAGGAGTTGGCAGAGTCTAGTATCAGGGTTTCGCAGAGTCTAGTATCAGGGTTTCAACCAATCTGTTGCCCACAATCTGAATATTTTCATCATTTTCGCAGTTGCTAGGCTGTGACAAACATATGCACAAATTTGATAGGAGGTGTTATCTGTGTCTGTTGATGATTTTCCCCAAATATATCATTATTGCACTTTTGCTCATCCACCTAGGTATATTTCGAGCGGGTGCCCGTCTTGTTTTGGTACAACTGGGGTGCCTGTACAGCGGGGATGGGAGGAATTTCATTGTGGCACGTTGCTGCAGTGTTAACAGGCCCACATGGCCCTGGGAGGGAAGGCAGAAATTGAGAATGAGACTAGTGGATGTGCTTTCAAACACTCCACTGTTTTGATGCGCCGCATTGAACACAGTGGCCTGGAATTTGCGGTCAGATGCGAAGGCGTTCGGTGCTGGCCCCGAAGTACGCTTTGCACAAGGATCTCGTGATTCCTGTGTTGAGAACTTTGGGTTTTCCGATCTTCAATTCAAATCAACGAAGGTTAGTGGGGATCCCCTTTATCGAACTGCTGTGATGTCAACAGGCTGTCGCCAATCAAAACGCAGAATTCTCACAGACAGTGAACAAGGAAGTGGGTAAGCTCTTCAACTTTTTTTTAAAAATGTTAGAGAGAGCAAAACAAAGATTGGGGCTCTCATGGGGAAAAGGCAAATCTGAAATAAAGATGGACAAACTTAAAAAAAAAAGAAATAAATTTTATTGCGATGTTTCTTAAAATTTTAAATTTTTATTAAAATAGACAAATTTCACACTGCACAAAATTAAAATTAATTTTCCAGGCCCTTAACATTTGTTTAGCAGTAATAACGCTGTCAAAACCCCAGTTACACCTAATCCCTTTGGGTCTAACTTTTAGTGGGGAATTTAACAGCGTACTTACTGAGGAAGAGCTGAAGTTTTCGTCAATGATTTGGCTGATTATACAGATTGCCGGCTCTGTGGGGCGGGCACAGCGCAGTCTGCATACGTGCAAATCCTAAAGTTGCGGTCAGTTTCAAAGGCGGGATGACGGTGAACGCTGACAATTCGCCGTCATCCCGACCACGAGTTCCAGGCCATTACTCCAGCTGAGGCCTAGCTACTGTTTTATAATGATATTGATGATGAAGATGAATTTATGACGGGATAACAAAGGCATGTTGCAAAAACACCTGAGGCACCATGTCTGCATTGATCATTACCCCAAGGCCCCCACATCAAAGGAAAAATTAATTGTTCTGCAAACCTGCATATTTTCTTAAAACTTTGCTTTTTTTTTCTGCTGCCACTGTTAGTGAGAGTGCACAGAATAGCTGTGAATGTGTGCAGCTGTTCTCTGCACTATATTCCTGCTGGTCAGTAATCACCTGCCGAAGAACTTTGTGGTGGAGTGGACTGAGAGCACATAACTGTACCTCTCTGCTTCCACCAGGTTTGAGACTTAAGGATAGATTTTTTTGTGTGCGTCCTTGCTTGTGCTGAGGTACGTAGCCCACAGCAAGCGTATATTGGGGAATTTCAGGTGTGCCGCCTGTGATTTTCCATCCATTAGACTTCAGTTAAATTAATCCAAGATACAAGGTGAACAAAAACTAAATGAAATAGAGAGACAAGGCATGGGAAATAAAGAGTGAAACCCTACAGGGAAGATTGACTAAGGCAAAAATGAAACTGATGCTGCATTGGTACAGTATGGATTCCTGCCAGGCAGTGCCCCATTTACACTGTTTGGCTGGAACTTTAATTCTTGTACCAGGCAGATGTGGTTACACATACGTGCAAAGCCTCTGTCCATCAGTTTACGATTTAAATGTTTAGAGAGCAGAGGTAGCAGCATCTGCAGAGTCTAAATATTTAAATTAATTTAAGGTGCTTAAAAAATGTCTGAGGCCATTTTGCATTTTTTAAAACCTGTTTGACACTACTACAGTTGCACATTTTGAATTAATTTTTTTGCAGCATTTTTCTCACTGTATTCATTCAGTTTGCTTTGAAGTACTGATTTTTTGCATTGTAAGATTTTATATATGACATTAGTTTTCTTATAATAAAAACAGAAAATGCTGGAAATACTCAGCAGGTCCGGCATCATCTGTGGAGAGAGAAACAGAGTTAATGTTTCAGACCGATTACTTTTCATCAGAACGGGCAAAGGTTAGAGATGTAACAGGTTTTAAGCAAGTGCAGAGGCAGGGAAAGGAGGAAACAGCAGAAACAAGGTAAACGGGACAAATGGAAATCCCATCGGAGAGAGGAGCAGAACTTCTTCAAGGTGAGCATTCCTGGAAGAGAAGTGGCAGTGAATTAAACACTAATACAAAAGCAAAATACTACAGATGCTGAAAATTTGTCAACTCACCCCTTAATGATGTACGTAGCAGTTTCTTACCTCACTGCATTAAAATGGACGTGCAGTTTTGCACCCTTTGGTGTTGCAAATCATTGTTCTTAATTACAAACTGTCATCTCTCCAGTACAATCAGTTCTCCCTGACACAATAATGGCGACATGTTTACACACAAATAGAATGGTTTATTGTAGATTCATTTGATTATAAGTAGAAAGACTAAAATTTCACTTTCTGTTATTTCTTGTTATTGAAGAAAATATACTAAAGAATCATAGGCCTAGAAATTCAGTATAGCCACGTTTGGGGCGCTACAACCGGGCGTTCACTAAATTTAACGCCCGGCACAACTTAGCGCCACCTTCGCCGATATTCAGTTGCATCGTCCCAAGAGGTTGCTGCTGTGCTAAAGCAGGCGATGCACGACTATCATAAGGCGCTAAGCCGGCGTGCCGAGGCGCTAACACCGAGGGCGGGCGCAGCGCAGGTGCGGCGAGTTTCTGAATGAAGGCAGACACGCTGGCGCCGGTCAGCTCTTAAAGGGGGAGGGTCGACTTGTTTGGCTGCCATGCCCTGCACACTGCAGCCCTGAAGCAAGGCCTGACCATTGCTGGTTGATCAGTTCTACGCCCTGGACCATGGGGAAGCCCGCTATTCTTCCAAATCCCATTGCATGCTCTTGCTGCTTGTCCAGGGTCATGGGGAAGGAGATGTACTGACGTCTCCTTCTGAAAAGGGCATTGTTCACCTGGCGGATGCAGCAATGTACCGCGAACTGGGAGATGTTGGCAATGTCCCCAGTAGCGGATTGGAAGGAGCCGGTGGCATAGAAGTTGAGAGCCACCGTCACCTTCACTGCCACCGACAGAGACGTCCTGCTCCTCAGCTGTGGCTGCAGATCTCTGCGAAGCAGGTGGCAGATCTCAGTGACCACCTCCCTTCTGAATCGCAGCCTCCGAACACACTGCTCCTCAGGCATGTTCAGATATGAGAACTGCTGGTGGTATACCCTGGGTGGGTAAGGCCTCCTGTGCCGACGCCTGTTGGCTCTTCTCCGTCTGGCCATGACTGGCACTCTCTCACGGCGTCTCTGATCCCTTTGAATGCAATGCAGAAAGCCAACGTTTCCACCCATTGCAGCCCCCCTTATATGTGGCGACTCAAGGCTATGGCACTGAAAGTTAAATCCAACTGCAAAGCTCTGGCCTGAAGCCAGAAGTACCTGTGCGAGCGCTGAGTCAAAGCAGAAAGCTCTCTGCCTTTGTCTCTCTCCAAATATCCGTCTCTCACACAGAAGGATTGGCACAAAATGGCTGCCACTTATAATGCAGGAGGAGTCCCCTTTAAATAGCGCCACCCCGCGCCCCGCAGCGACTGGGAACCGTTCCCCTCTACCAGTCGCTGGGGGCGCCAGGCGCAAAGAAGGGCGGCGCCACTGAAGTTCTGGTTCGGGGCGCACCAAGGGCGTTGCACCATGAAATGACGTCACGATCTGCATGTGCAGCTGAGCGGGCGCTGCGGTTTAGCGCCGCCGCTAAATCTTGAGTGAAGTTTGCGAGAGGCGCAGATCGTGCCGCGCCCAGGCGCTAGCCGATTAGCACCCCACTTCTCCTCCTCCTAAGGCGCTAGCGGCTGGTGATAACAACTGAATTTCTAGGCCATAGAGCCATAACGGCACAGAAGGAGGCCATTTGGCCCATCGAGTCCATGCCGGCTTTCTGTAGAGCAATCCAGTCAGTCCCATTCCCCCACTCTATCCCCGTAGTCCTGCAAGTTTATTTTCCTCGAGTGCCTATCCAGTCTCCCCTTGAAAACATTGAGGGCTCGATTTTAACAGCCCTGAGGAGGCGGGTTTGGAGGCATGTCAGCTACTAAAATTGGAAAAAATGGCTTCAGACACCCATCCCGCTTCATCCCGCACCCATGCGATTTTCATATGTGTCTGTTCAGCTGCTCCCAAACTGACCCGACTCCAACCGGTGGGACAGGTAGTTTAAGGCAGTTAAGAGCCTGTTAACTGTCTTGATAATCCTATTTTGACAGAGGTTTCCCATTTTCGTGCCTCTGGCTCCTGTTTCCCGTCTTGTCAGAAACAGTCCTGCTGCAAGGAGTCGAGTTGGTGGAGGACATGATCTGTAGTCATTATTGGTGCAGAACTTTAAAAGTGCTCCTGTAATATGGCTGGCATTCAAATGCAACAAATTTGTTGTTGGAGGGTTGGGATCGGATTTTGCAAATCTGCTGACCTTGTGACTGGTCAAGCTGACACACATCTGCTGTTTGAACTGACTGGAATAATCTCAGGCCACTTTGACTGTGCGCTTGCAAGCTGCTTGCCTCAACTGAAATCTACAACAATGGGATGGGAACCATTTACATCCTCTCATCCTGGTCATCAGATTCGGAGGAAGAGCAGTGCGGCTTAGTGCTGCCGGATGAACAAGCGGCTCAGCACACAGCCTCCTTGGAGGAAGATGAAGAGGACGAGGAGGAGGACGAGGAGGAGGACGGGGAGTGACACCTTGCGGGGCCGGATGTGGCCAATCCAGCAGCAGGCGACCACATTGCTGTCCGTCAGGCAAGGGATGCACTCATCCATGCCAGATTCGTGTAAGCTAACGCTTCAACCACAGGTGGCTGGCACATGGAGATGAATATAAGTCCGACAGTCTCAAACCCCAGGCATCATCTGTCCAATAAACGGTGGTTTGCACTCAGTGTCACCACCAACATTCTACATGGAATTCTCCCTGAGCCCTCACTCTTGAACTTCCATTTCCCAGAACACAGAGGCCACACTTTAGGTGATCTCAGCAGATCATTAAACCTTTTTCCACACTGAACCCATGTGCGTCTGCACACAGGTCTCGAGCTCACCTTCTCAGCAATTTGCAGCCAAGCTGCCTTGGTTTGCTGAGGAGGCCTCCTCCTTCCGTTTCCAGGGAAGAGGAGCTCCTGACGTCCTCTAACTCCCTCAACAAGAGCATGGAGAGAGCCCTCATTGAACCTGCTTGCAGCCTTAGTTATTGGGGCTGCCGTTCCTGCAGCAACCAGCACCTTTAAGAGAAAAAAGCATTAATATTACTAAGTCAATGATTGGAACAAATCTGGCAACTTTTTCATTTCGTAGTCAGATAATAAATTGATATATTAAAAAAATCATACATATATTTCTGGAATAATATGATCAGCAATTTCATTCATTAAATTTTGTTCAGAACAGACGCTGTCAACTCCCCTTTCTATATAATACAGCACCAATCCATCCCAATAACATTTTTCCCAAAGGGGACATGGCCCCTTTAAATTTTCATTCACACAACGCGTCATCAGACGTGAGAAACTGACAGCCTCCAAACAATTGCCTGGAGGGACCCGCACGTCAGCCATAATGAGGCCAATCAAACCAAAATCGGAAATGCTGGGCGGCGGCAGCCGGGAACGGGTCAGGAAGCCTCCGAGCAGCGGACCCGCACTCAACCCGCCTCCATTAGTAAAATTGCGGCCTGAGTGTCTCCACTTCCACCACTTCCGTCAGCAGCGAATTCCAGGTCATCACCACTCGCTGCGTAAAAAAGTTTTTCCTCACATCCCTCCTGTATCTCTTGCCCAAAACCTTAAATCTGTGTCCCCTAGTCTTATACCATCAATTAGTGGGAACAGCCTTTCCCCGTCTAGCCTATCCAAACCTGTCATATCTTGTACACGTCTATCAAATCACCCCTCAACCTCCTTTGCTCTAATGAAAACAAATCCAGCTTCTCCAACCTGTCCTTGTAGCTAAGATCCCTCATCCCCGGAACCATTCTGGTAAATCTCCTCTGCACCCTCTCAAGGGCCTTCACATAAAGAAGTTTATTTTCCTTTTGGGCTAACTGATAAGAGGCATGATGCCTATTTTCTGTTCCTTGTTTTGTTTATTTAGGTTGGTGGGGGGTGGTGGTAAAAGGAAATCTCATTCTCCGGCATCAAACAAATTTGTAACATGTTTCTTTACTCTAGGCCAGATTAAGCTACTGGTTTTCAGTTATGTACAAAGCACAGCAAAGACCTTTTGTTTTATGCACTTGTCACCATGGAGCTAATGAGTAATCATCACCAGTACAATCAAAGCGAAACTGTTTTATGGCTATTTGTTTGTACTTCCAGTAACATATTGCACAGAAGACATATATACAAGGAAGAGATTTGTGTGTTTGATGACATAAAACATCATGATGGTCATGGTTGCGACATCAGTGGCAACCTAGCAGCACTTGCTACACGTCTGTGTGCTCCGATGATGCCGTGGAAACATTGCTAAGTTTTAATATGTATACTGTAGGGGAAATTTAGTTTAGTCTCGGTCCCGGTGAAGAACCTTGCCCGCCAGCAGTACCCATTCAGACACCTGGGTGACTTTTTGCGTGAGTGTAAAACGGGTGACAGCGAATTGGCGCCCATTTTATATTTCTCCCTGCTTTAATTTCCATTGAGGTCACACTATCGCACAAAGTCAAGATCGACCCCATGTTGTGGATGATATCCGACCATGTTGCTAATATCAAGATGTCACAATATAACTCCCAAAATGTTCGTTCAGGGAATATTCAAGGAATAAGGTCTTTGAGAAACTAGAAAGAAAAACACAATTAATTCCCTTCATGGCCTCACCCCTGTCTGTCTACGTAACCTTCCTCAATCTCTGGCTTTTTGTTTATTCCCCATTCCCATCGCCCCAACATTAGAGGCCGTGCCTTGAGCTATCTGGAGTGCCAAACAGGACAAGCCTCCTCTCACTCACCTCATGTAGCAGAATGTCTGCTTCACCATCCCTGAAACAGATTCCATTTCATGCCCGTTCTTTCAAGCTTTCCCAGTAGTTAGTTCCATCCATCAGCAGCCCCCTCCACCCCCACTGACAGCCTTTGCAAGGCTGAAAACTGCTGTGACAATTTTTGAGCCTTTATTTTCTTTTTTTGTCCTATATGTGGCCACTTCCTTTTAAATGTCCACATCCTGTTAAATTTGAACAACATGTTCAGATTCAGTGGGCTGCCCTTCATGACACTCCCTGTGCAAGGTTTAAATAAGGTCAGCCTCTCACTACCGTTTCTGAGCTTGAGGGGCAGCTGGATTTACTGCAGGACATACGGGTGGATGAATGTTTTCTAGATTGCAGGTTCCAGGAGAAGGTCACTCCACAGATAGAGTTCAGAATAGCAAGTGGGTGGCCACTCGGAACAGTAGGAAGAGGCAGGCAGTGCAGGAATCCTCTGGCAGTGTGGCATTCTCAAACCACCGGTGAGGGTGACAACAGCTCGAAGGAGTTCAGTCCTGAGCCTGGCACCGTGAGGCAAAGGACTGCACAGGGGGCTACAGCAAAGTGTAGTTGTAATTGGGGATTCAGTGGTCAGGGGAACAGACAGGCAGTTCTGCTACTGCCGCCATGAGACCCGTATGGTATGTTGCCTCCCTGGTGCCAGGGTAAGGGACATCACGGAGAGCGTGTAGAACATTCTGCAGGCGAAGGGGAGGAGCCAGAAGTCGTGGTCCATGTCGTAACCAATGACGTAGGGAGGAAGAGGTTTGAGGTCCTGCAGTCGGAGTTTAAGGAGCGAGGGAGGAAGTTAAAAAGCAGGACCTCAAAGGTAGTAATCTCTAGATTACTCCCAGTGGCACGCGCTAGTGAGAGTAGAATTATGAGGATATGGCAGGTTAATGTGTGGCTAGAGACATGGTGCAGGAAGGAGGACTTCAGATTCCTGGGATGTTGGGAACAGTTCTGTGGCAGGAGGGACATGTTCAAGATGAATGGGTTGCACCTGAACAGAGCTGAGACCAATATCCTCCCAGGCAGGTTAATGAGTGCTGTGGGGGAGGGTTTAAACTAATTGGCAGGGGGTTGGACACCAAGATATAGTATTAAAAAGTAGAGACAAGGTGCACAGGGAACTGGGAGAGACAGTTAGAGTTAGAAATAATACAGAATTAGGTGACATAATTGAAAATACAAACCAAGGTCATCTGCACGAACATTTTTGTGTCCTTCTGCGCATGTACGCGGTCGGCCCCGCCCCTTTTTGCGTATGCCACACCTGGTCAGGCACTTCAGCGGGGGGAGGACAGGAACTTGTTTGGGGGGTGGGAGAAGGTCTTAATCTGCGAGGGTGAACCCTGTTTGTTCCAAGTGAGCTCTGTTCTGTCTGGAGTAGGCAGTCAGAATGGCTTGAATTGCACTTTGCAAATTAACTGATTATGTTGGCAGGGAGGATCAAATTACCCATTACAGAGAAACTACTGGGGGTGTCTTGTCCTCCAAGGGGACCAATCAGCAATCAGGACTTGTCATCCAAGGGGACCAATCAGAGCTTTTGGTGTTGCGAATAAACACGTCCAGTACAAACAGGTCTAAGTTAGATTTGGAGTGCATGTGTGTAAATGTACGAAGTATGGTTAATATGGTTAGTGAGCTGCAGGCACAAGTAACTATGTGGGAATATGATGTAGTGGCAATAACTGAGATCTGGCTCAAAAAAGGGGAGGATTGGATGCTTAATATTTCTAGGTACAAGGTATTTAAGAAAGATAGGGAAGAAAAAAAGGAGGGGTAGCAGTTTTGATTAAGGAAAATATTACAGTGCTAGAAAGAGAGAATGTCCTTGAGGGGTCGAAGACAGTATCTATTTGGTTGGAGTTAAGAAACAATAAAGGAGCTGTTACACTACTTGTTGTATTTCATAGGCCAACAATAGTGGGAAAGAGATAGAGGAGCAGATTTGCAAGGAAATTACTGAGAGGTGCAAGAACTATAGAGTAGTGATAATGGGAGACTTTAACTACCCCAATATTGAATGGGGTAGTGATTGTGTTAAGGGCAGAGAAGGGGAGGAATTTCTGAAGTGTGTTCAGGAGAATTTTCTTGATCAGTATGTTTCCTGCCCAATGAGGAAGGAGGCATTGCTGGATGTAGTCCTGGGGAATGAAGTGGGTCAAGTGGAGAATGTCACCGTGGGGTAGCATCTCAGGAACAGTGATCATAGTATCATAAGGTTTAGATTCGTTATGGAGAAGGACAAGGAGCAATCTAGAATAAAAATACTTAACTGGAGGAGGGCTAATTTCAGCAATTTGAGGAAGGATCTGGCCTGGGTAAATTTGAATCATAGAATCATAGTAATTTATGGCACAGAAGGAGGCCATTCGGCCCATCGTGTCTGTGCCGGCCGAAAAAGAGCTATCCAGCCTAATCCCACTTTCCAGCTCTTGGTCCATAGCCTTGTAGGTTACGGCACTTCAAGTGCATATCTAAGTACTTTTTAAATGCGATGAGGGTTTCTGCCTCTACCACCCTTTCAGGCTGTGTGTTCCAGACCCCCACCACCCTCTGGGTGAAAAAAGTTCCCCTCTAATCCTTCGACCAATTATATTAAATCTATGCCGTCTGGTTATTGACCCCTCTGCTATGGGAAATAGGTCCTTCCTATCCACTCTATCTAGAACCCTCATAATTTTATACTCCTCAATCAAGTCTCCCCTCAGCCTCCTCTGTTCTGAAGAAAACAACCCCAGCCTATTCAATCTTTCCTCAAAGCTAAAATTCTCCAGTCCTGGCAACATCCTCATAAATCTCTGTACCCTCTCTAGTGCAATCACATCTTCCCTGTAATGTGGTGACCAGAACTGTACACAGTACTCTAGCTGTGGCCTAACTAGTGTTTGAAACAGTTCTAGCATAACCTCCCTACTCATATTCTGTGCCTCGGCTAATAAAGGAAAGTATCCTGTATACCTTCTTAACCACATTTGAAAGGATATTTACATGTCCTAGCCCCTCTGGGGCTATCCTGGATCAGGCGTATTTCTCAGATGTTCACTTTCAACAGGAGGTAGAGCTGGAGGAGCCACAGCCCTTGCTCTTGTCCAACAGGTTCGAGGTTCTTACTCCCTGTGGGGACAGGAGCAGGGACTGCAGGGAGGATGAGCAACCTGGCCACAGCACCGTGGAACGGGGGGCCATTCAAGAGGGGGGAGTAAATAGAAATGTTGTAGTGGTAGGGGATAGTATTATTAGGGGGATAGATAGAGTTCTCTGCAGCCGAGAGTGAGAGTCCCGAAGGCTGTGTTGCCTACCCGGTGCCAGGGTTAAGGACATCTCCTCTGGGCTGGAAAGAAACTTGCAGTGGGAGGGGGTGGATCCAGTTGTCGTGGTCCATGTTGGTACAAACGACGTAGATAGGACTAGGAAGCCGGTTCTGTTAAAGGAGTATGAGCAGCTAGGGGTCAAATTAAATAACAGAACCTCAAGGGTACCTGAGCCACGAGCGAATTTGGCTCGGACAAATAAAATTAGAGAGTTAAATGCGTGGCTCAAAGACTGGTGTGGGAGAAATGGGTTTTGCTTCCTGGGACACTGGCACCAGTACTGGGGCAGGAGGGAGCTGTTCTGTTGGGACGGGCTTCACTTGGCCAGTGCTGGGACTAGAGTCCTGGCGGATCATATAACTAGGGCTGTAGAGAGGGCTTTAAACTAACTAGTTGGGGGGGAGGTTCCGAGAGAGCAAATAATAAAAATGACAACAGAGAAGGTCATAGACTTAGGTAGCAGTGGGGAAATTTAAAACCAGAGCGTGTCAGGAAGGGGCAGAAGGTATGGAGTAAAAGGTAAAGTAATAAAAAGGGCAAAAGCAGGAACTAAGTGTCACAAAACATATTTGAAAGTTCTTTATCTGAATGCACATAGCATTCATAACAAAATAGACGAGTTAATGGCACAAATAACTACATATGGGTATGATCTTGTGGCCATTACAGAAACATGGCTGCAGGGTGACAATGCCTGGGAATTAAACATACCAGGTTATTTAACGATCAGGAAGGACAGGCAGTAAGGAAGGGGAGGTGGGGTGACTATGTTAATAAAGGAAGGAATCACTGTAATACAGAGAAATGATATTGGGTCAAAAGATCAGGATAATGAAACAGTTTGGGTGGAGATAAGGAATAATAAGGGGAAAAAAATACCAGTGGGCGTAGTCTATAGGCCTCCGAACAGTTGCAACTCTGTTGGACGGAGTATCAATCAGGAAATAGTTGAGGCTTGTAATAAGGGAACATCTATAATTATGGGGGATTTTAACCATCATATTAATTGGACAAATCAAATTGGGCAGGGCTGCCTTGAGGATGAGTTCATTGAGTGTATTAGGGATGGGTTTCTTGAGCAGTATGTAACTGAACCGACCAGGGGGCAAGCAACCTTAGATCTGGTCCTGTGTAACAAGACAGGATTAATTAAAAATGTCCTAGTAAAGGATCCCCTTGGAATGAGTGACCATAACATGGTTGAATTCCATAGTCAATTAGAGGGTGAGAAGGTTGGATCTCAAACAAGCGTGCTAAGCTTGAATAAAGGAGACTATGAAGGTATGAGAGCGGAATTGAGTAGAATGGATTGGGAAAATAGATTCAAGGGTAAGACGATACATGATTAGTGGTGTACATTTAAGGAGTTATTTTACAACTTCCAAAAAATATATATTCCACTGAGAAGAAAAGGGTGTAAAAGAAAAGACAGCCATCCGTGGCTAAGTAAAGAAATTAAGGATAGTATTCGACTAAAAACAAGGGCATATAAGGTAGCCAAATCTAGTGGGAGGATAGAGGATTGGGAAAACTTTAAAAGACAGCAAAAAATAACAATAAGATTGATTAAGAAAGGGAAGATAGATTATGAAAGTAAATTAGCAAAAAATATAAAAACAGATAGTAAGAGTTTTTATAGTTATATAAAAAGAAAAAGGTGGCTAAAGTAAATGTTGGTCCCTTAGAGGATGAGACTGTGAAATTAATGGTGGGAAATATGGAGATGGCAAAAACACCGAATGAATATTTTGTATCAGTCTTTACAGTAGAAGACACTAAGAATATCCCAACACTGGACAAACAGGGGGCTATAGAGGGGGAGGAGCTAAACACGATCAAAATCACTAAGGAAGTGGTACTCGGTAAAATAATGGGACTCAAGGCGGATAAATCACCTGGACCTGATGGCTTACATCCTAGGGTCTTGAGGGAAGTGGCGGTAGGGATTGTGGATGCATTGGTAATAATTTTCCAAAACTCCCTGGACTCAGCAAAGGTCCCGGCAGACTGGAAAACTGCTAATGTAACACCCTTATTTAAAAAGGGCAGTAGACAGAAGGCTGGAAACTATAGACCGGTTAGCCTAACATCCGTGGTAGGTAAAATTTTGGAGTCCATTATTAAGGAGACAGTAACAGGACATTTGGATAATCATAATTTAATAGGACAAAGTCAGCATGGTTTTATGAAGGGGAAGTCATGTTTGACAAATTTGCTGGAGTTCTTTGAGGAAGTAACATATCGGGTGGATAAAGGGTAACCAGTGGGTGTAGTGTATTTAGACTTCCAAAAGGCATTTGACAAGGTGCCACACAAAAGATTATTGCTTAAGATAAAAAATCACGGGATTGGGGGTAATATTCTGGCATGGATAAAGGATTGGCTATCTAACAGAAGGCAGAGAGTTGGGATAAATGGTTCATTCTCAGACTGGCAATCAGTAACTAGTGGTGTTCCGCAGGGGTCAGTGCTGGGTCCCCAACTCTTTACAATCTATATTAACGATTTGGAGGAGGGGACCGAGTGTAACATATCAAAGTTTGCAGATGATACTAAGATGGGAGGGAAAGTAGTGAGTGAGGAGGACATAAAAAACCTGCAAGGGGACATAGACAGGCTAAGTAAGTGGGCAGAGATTTGGCAGATGGAATACAATACTGGAAAGTGTGAGGTTATGCACTTTGGCAGGAAAAATCATAGAGCAAGTTATTATCTTAATGGCAAGAAACTGGAAAGTACTGACGTGCAAAGGGATCTGGGGGTCCTGGTGCACGAAACTCAAAAGGTTAGTATGCAGGTGCAGCAAGTGATTAAGAAGGCCAATGGAATGTTGGCTTTCATTGCTATGGGGATAGAATATAAAAATAGGGAGGTATTGCTTCAGTTGTACAAGGTATTGGTGAGACCGCAGCTGGAATACTGCATACAGTTTTGGTGTCCATACTTATGAAAAGACATACTTGCTCTCGAGTCAGTACAAAGAAGGTTCACTCGGTTAATCCCGGGGATGAGGGGATGGACATATGAGGAGAGGTTGAGTAGATTGGGACTCTACTCATTGGAGTTCAGAAGAATGAGAGGAGATCTTATTGAAACATATAAGATTGTGAAGTGGTTGGATCGGGTGGATGCAGGGAGGATGTTCCCGATGATGGGTGAAACTAGAACTAGGGGGCATAGTCTTAGAATAAGGGGCTGCTCTTTCAAAACTGAGATGAGGAGGAACTACTTCACTCAGAGGGTGGTAGGTCCATGGAATATGCTGCCACAAAAAGCTGTAGAAGCTACATCATTACATAAATTTAAAACAGAAATAGACAGTTTCCTAGAAGTAAAGGGAATTAAGGGTTACGGGGGGCGGGCAGGAATTTGGACATGAGTCTAGGTTCGGATCGGTCATGGCCCTGTGGGTAGTGGAGCGGGCCCAGGGGCCGTGTAGCCTGATCCTGCTCCTATTTTGTGTGTCTAATTCTGTTAGATTCAGGAGATGGTTCTGTGATAGTAGATTGGCGGTTAGGATCAGATCAGCCATGATCTTATTAAATGGTGGAGGAGGCTCGAGGGGCCAATTGGCCTACTCCTGCTCCTATTTCTTATGTTCTTATGTAACTAAAGGTTGAGGTAGCCGAATCCTAAAGTCGCTTCACTGGGTCTAAAGGTCCGGGCTATCTCTCCCTTTAGGAACGGAGCAACCGAGAATGTTGCCGTCCTCCAGATAGCACTTTCAATAATTTAGCCAGACTGTAACATCTTGGATGTTATAAGGGTCTGGAGATCTCCCCTCAGAAATGTACCTCTTTACCAAAGAGTGTACAGAGATTGGGTTCGCGAGTTATTGATACAGAAGACTTATGTGAGACAATTCTAAAAATATATAGAGATTTATTAAAAGAACCGACATGCAATTACAGTTGGTGATCCAGTCAATCGCAACATTAACAGTTCTTAAAAAAGAAAATACAATCTTATTTTTAACAGAGTATCTTACTTTTAAATCTTAACTTCGCTACAGTATTACAGTTCTTAAAATTCTCTATATAGGATAACCATCAATACAAAATACCTTTGATCCCCGAGATACAAAGAGTGGAAGGCTACAGAGATGCCTCTGTAGTTGAGAGTCGCTTTGCCCGATTAAAGCGAGTCTGATATCCCATTTGAGACTTCAATATTTATACCCTTTTTCAGTTGTATTCCTTAAGGTTTCTGCTGATCCAAGTTAATTATCACTATTCATCTTTCTGCTGACTTCTGCAACTCTTACTGCCACATCAGCTTGTAATATTCCAAAATCTGCCACATCTCCAGGTGTTCTGGGTTCATCATATAGAAGGTGTGAAGGGCAGATGTCCCTTATCTCATGTGTCATCTTTAAGAGGTGTAATCAAGATCATTTATCGAGGGTTGACCATTGTTCTGTTCCAACAAGGCCACCCATTCAGAGCCATCCATTCTTCTGTTTTAATACGGTTATTTATTCAGAGTCAAGAACTGTCTTACCTCAACAAGGCCAGAATTCTTTCATAAAATAGTGTATTTTTCTAAAAAGGTTATATGGCTTATTCCTTCACACCTTAACTACCTGTTTTGCTACCTTCAGTGATCTGTGGACATCCAAGACAAAGACTGACAGGCAGAAATGTAACTGAGCAATGGGCAACCTTTAAAGAGGAGATGGTTTGGGTGCATTCCCACAAGGGGGACAGGGAAGGCCACCAAAGCCAGAGCTCGCTGGATGACGAAGGAGCTAGAGAGAATGAAGCAGAGAAATACAGCTTGTTAATACAAGGGAGAATCAGGCTGAATATAAAAAGTACAGAGGAGAAGTGATAAGGGAAATAAGAGGGGCGAAGAGACAGTACGGGAATAGATTGACGGCTAACATAAAATGGGATCTAAAGGTCTTCTATAGGCATATTAACAGTAAAAGGGTTGTCAGAGGAGCGGTGGGGCCGATTAGGGACCAAAATCTAAAATGGAGATCTATTGGTGGCGACCGAAGGCATGGCTGAGGTAGTAAATGAGCACTTTGCATCAGTGTTTGCTGAGGAAGAGGACTTTGCCAAAGCTACGGTAAACGTGGAGGTTGTCGGGATACTGGATGAAATAAAAATGGATAAAGAGGAGGGACTAGAAAGGCTGACAGTACTTAAAGTGGATAAGTCATCCGGTCCAGATGGGATGCATACCAGGTTGCTGTTCCCCTTGGAGCAGAGAAGGCAAAACGGAGATTTTATAGAGGTGTTTAAAATCGTGAAGTGTTTAGATAGAGTAAATAAAGAGAAACTCTTTCCAATGGCTAAAGGGCCGATAACCAGAGGGCACAGATTTAAGGTGATTGCCAAAAGAAGAAGAGGTGACATGAGGAGGAACTTTTTTATGCAATGATTAGAATTTGGAATGCACTGCCTGATAGGGTGGTGGATACAGATTCAATAGTGGCCTTTAATAGGGAATTGGATAAATACTTGAAGGAGAAAAAATTGCAGGGATATTTGGAAAGAGCGGGGGAGTGGGACTAACTGAATTGCTCTTCGAAAGAGCCGGTGCAGACTCGATGGACCTCCTTCTGTGCTGTACTCTTCTATGATTCTATACACCAGTGCGAGTGTGCGTGTGCATGCAGCAATCTGGGACCATTTCCCCCAGGATTGTTGAATCGGCTCCAGTATTTAATGAAACCTTATACCAAATCTCATATTAAATCTCATTTCTCAACTTTCTTTAATTATAATTATAATTTTTGGTCCAGTATTGTCCCCTTATCCTTCTTATTTTGAAGGTGGTGGCCAATGTTGGGGTAGAGTCAGATTCAGTGGTGCCCCTTCCAGAATCTCATCAAACTCTGATCTTCACCTGAAATCCACAAACACACACACACACTTTCCAGTAGTGGTCAATGGAGAGTGATCTGGAACAGAAACCCTATATGATTATTTTTTCTCCCGCCCTAGCCCACAGAGGCTGAGGCCTGAAAGTGTAATTTGAATCTCGCAAAAATTATTTTAAAAATAAGCAATCTCCTGGTTAAGATCACTGAACTTGGCACCGATCAAACCTGGAACTTGCTGATACGGCTCAGTTACATACTAGATTTAAATCTAGGCCCCAGATAAGAAAGAACAAGTTACCAAAGTTCAAGGGGGAAAAATTGACTCGCACCTCCTTTGGGGCGCCAACTTTGCCGGTGCGCTACTTTTAGGTTAGCACCCTCACGCCCAAAATTGAATGGTAGCGCCCCAAGCAGGAGACGGGGCGCTACTGGAAGCGCTCCCCCTCCCTCTTGGGGCACTCCAGTTTAATATTGTGGCGCTATGTGCCGCAGCGCCACGCGCACCTGTAGGCCTCCCTCCCCTTATTAAAGGGGAGGGGCCTTGCGCAGTGCGAACCGGGGCCCTGCTGGGCCACGAGGGTGCGGGGGTGCCGGCAAAAGAGCCCAGCACTCAAGAGGAGTGCCGGGCTGACGGATCGTGGCTGGCACCCTGCAGGAGGAGGGCAGAGGGCATAGGCGCTGACAGGTGGCCCACAAAAAAAATAGCCGCCCGGCACCTCTCCTTTAAACATCGCCGCCCCGGCCACAACTACGCTCCCCTGACACTGTCGGACATAGCGTCCGGCGGTACATCGAGCACGTGACCCAAGTTTGCAGCCGGGGCGCTGCGCATGACGATGACGTTATCGCCGTTCGCGCAGCGCCGCGGGGTGCTACCGGCTACCGGTTACTGCCGCCGCTAACTTCCCGCTGAATTTTGCGGGAGGCGTTAGCGGCGCCACACCCAGGCGTTGTTGCTTTGTGCCCCGTTAGCGCCGCAAAGAGATCGCTAACAGGAGTCGCAAAGCAACCGAGTTTTACCCCCCAAGTACTTAATCCTGGACTTTTGAAACTGTTTTGTGCTCCAAATCACAAGGACACCTGCCACATCATTTTTAGGTTTTTTATATAGTGTTGACAGCAAATTAAATGGCTCTCTTTACTTATTATGCTTATATTTGTATACTTGCTGAAGTGCCCCGGCGGTGCCGAGGGTCTTTTGAGGGCATGTTGTTGTTGGAAGAGAGAGAGAGAGCGCGACTGGGGGGGGGGGGGGGAGAGAGAGAGAGCGCGACTGAGGGGGGAAGAGAGAGAGCGACTGGCGGGGGGGGAAGAGAGAGAGCGCAGGGGGGGAAGAGAGAGAGCGACTGGGGGGGGAAGAGAGAGCGACTGGGGGGGGAAGAGAGAGAGCGACTGGGGGGGGATGAGAGAGAGCGACTGGGGGGGGAAGAGAGCGAGCGACTGGGGGGGAAAGAGAGCGAGCGACTGGGGGGGAAGAGAGCGAGCGACTGGGGGGGAAGAGAGCGAGCGACTGGGGGGAAGAGAGCGAGCGACTGGGGGGGAAGAGAGCGAGCGACTGGGGGGGAAGAGAGCGACGCGACTGGGGGGGGGAAG
>NC_140992.1:156107411-156195087 GCF_052327205.1 Somniosus microcephalus | reverse complement strand
TCTCTCTTCCCCCCCAGTCACTCTCTCTCTTCCCCCCCTGGTCGCTCTATCTCTTCCCCCCCCAGTCGCTCTCTCTCTTCCCCCCCAGTCGCTCTCTCTCTTCCCCCCAGTCGCCCTTTCTCTTCCCCCCCCGTTGCTTTCTCTCATCCCCCAATTCGCTCCCTCTCTTCCCCCCCGTCGCGCTCTCTCTTCCCCCCAGTCGCACTCTCTCTTCACCCCCCAAGTCGCTCTCTCTCTTCCCCCCCAGTCACTCTCTCTCTTCCCCCCCATTCGCTCTCTCTCATCCCCCCAGTCGCTCTCTCTCTTCCCCCCCAGTCGCTCTCTCTCTTCCCCCCCGTCGCGCTCTCTCTTCCCCCCAGTCGCTCTCTCTCTTCCACCCCCAGTCGATCTCTCTCTTCCCCCCCAGTCGCTCTCTCTCTTCCCCCCAGTCGCTCTCTCTCTTCCCCCCCAGTCGCTCTCTCTCTTCCCCCCCATTCGCTCTCTTTCTGCCCCCCCAGTCGCTCTCTCTCTTACCCCGCAGTCGCACTCTCTCTTACCCCCGTCGCTCTCTCTCTTCCCCCCAGTCGCTCTCCCTCTTCCCCCCCCAGTCGCTCTCTCTCTTCCCCCCCAGTCGCTCTCTCTCTTCCCCCCAGTCGCTCTCTCTCTTCCCCCCAGTCGCTCTCTCTCTTCCCCCCAGTCGCTCTCTCTCTTCCCCCCAGTCGCTCTCTCTCTTCCCCCCAGTCACTCTCTCTCTTCCCCCCATCACGCTCTCTCTTCCCCCCAGTCGCTCTCTCTCTTCCCCCCCGTCGCTCCCTCTCTTCCCCCCCAGTCGCTCTCTCTCTTCCTCCCCAGTCGCTCTCTCTCTTCACCCCCAGTCGCACTCTGTCTACCCCCCAGTTGCTCTCTCTCTTCCCCCCCAGTCGCTCTCTCTCTTCCCCCCAGTCGCTCACTCTCTTCCCCCCCAGTCGCTCTCTATCTTCCCCCAGTCGCTCTCTCTTCCCCCCCCTGTCGCTCTCTCTCTTCCCCCCCCCCATTCGCTCTCTCACTTCCCCCCATTCGCTCTCTCTCTTCACCCCCAGTCGCACTCTCTCTAGCCCCCCAGTCGCTCTCTCTCTTCCCCCCCAGTCGCTCTCTCTCTTCCCCCCAGTCGCTCTCTCCCTTCCCCCCGTCGTGCTCTCTCTTCCCCCCAGTCGCTCTCTCTCTTCCCCCCCAGTCGCACTCACTCTTCCCCCCGAGTCGCTCTCTCTCTTCCCCCCCATTCACTCCCTGTCTTCCACCCAAGTCGCTCTCTCTCTTCCCCCCCAGTCGCTCTCTCTTCCCCCCCAGTCGCTCACTCTCTTCCCTCCAGTCGCTCTCTCTCTTCCACCCAGTCGCTCTCTCTCTTCCCCCCCAATCGCTCTCTCTCTTCCCCCCCAGTCGCTATCTCTCTTCCCCCACAGTCGCTCTCTCTCTTCCCCCCAGTCGCTCTCTCTCTTCCCCCCAGTCGCACTCTCTCTTCCACCCCAGTCGCTCTATCTCTTCCCCCCCACTCGCTCTCTCTCTTCCCCCCAGTCGTTCTCCCTCTTCCCTCCCAGTCGCTCTCGCTCATCCCCCAGTCACTATCGCTCTTCCCCCCGAGTCGCTCTCGCTCTTCCCCCCCAGTCGCTCTCGCTCTTCCCTCCCAGTCGCTCTCGCTCTTCCCCCCCGTCGCTCTTGCTCTTCCCCCCATTCGCTCTCTCTCTTCTCCCCGTCGCACTCTCTCTACCCCCCCAGTCGCTCTCTCTCTTCTCCACCAGTCGCTCTCTCTCTTCCCCCCCAGTCGCTCTCTCTCTTCCCCCCCAGTCGCTCTCTCTCTTCCCCCCAGTCGCTCTCTCTCATCCACCCATCGCGCTCTCTCTTCCCCCCAGTCGCTCTCTCTCTTCCCGCCCGTCGCTCTCTCTCTTCCCCCCCAGTCGCTTTCTCTCTTCCTCCCCAGTAGCTCTCTCTCTTCCCCCCCAGTCGCTCTCTCTTCCCCCAGTCGCTCTCTCTCTTCCCCCCAGTCGCTCTGTCTCTTCCCCCCCCGAGTCGCTCTCTCTCTTCCCCCCCCAGTCGCTCTCTCTCTTCCCCCCCAGTCACTCTCTCTCTTCCCCCCAGTTGCTCTCTCTCTTCCCCCCATTCGCTCTCTCGCTTCTCCCCCAGTAGCACTCTCTCTTCCCCCCCAGGCACTCTCTCTCTTCCCCCCCGTTGCGCTCTCTCTTCCCCCCATTCGCTCTCTCTCTTCCCCCCCCCGTCGCTCTCTCTCTTCCCCCCAGTCACTCTCTCTCTTCCCCCCAGTCGCTCTCTCTCTTCCCCCCCAGTCGCTCTCTCTCTTCCCCCCCAGTCGCTCTCTCTCTTCCCCCCAGTCACTCTCTCTCTTCCCCCCCAGTATCTCTCTCTCTTCCCCCCCAGTCGTTCTTTTTCTTCCCCCCATTCACTCTCTCTCTTCCCCCCCAGTCGCTCTCTCTCTTCCCCCCCAGTCGCTCTCTCTCTTCCCCCCCATTCGCTCTCTCTCTTCCCTCCAGTCACTCTCTCTCTTCCCCCCCTGGTCGCTCTATCTCTTCCCCCCCCAGTCGCTCTCTCTTCCCCCCGCAGTCGCTCACTCTCTTCCCCCCCAGACGCTCTCTCTCTTCCCCCCAGTCGCCCTTTCTCTTCCCCCCCCGTTGCTCTCACTCTTCCCCCCAGTCGCTCTCTCTCTTCCCCCCCGTCGCGCTCTCTCTTCCCCCCAGTCGCTCTCTCTCTTCACCCCCCCAGTCGCTCTCTCTCGTCCCCCCCAGTCACTCTCTCTCTTCCCCCCCATTCGCTCTCTCTCATCCCCCCAGTCGCTCTCTCTCTTCCCCCCCAGTCGCTCTCTCTCTTCCCCGCCGTCGCGCTCTCTCTTCCCCCCAGTCGCTCTCTCTCTTCCACCCCCAGTCGATCTCTCTCTTCCCCCCCAGTCGCTCTCTCTCTTCCCCCCCAGTCGCTCTCTCTCTTCCCCCCCAGTCGCTCTCTCTCTTCCCCCCCACTCGCTCTCTCTCTTCCCCCCCAGTCGCTCTCTCTCTTACCCCCCAGTCGCACTCTCTCTTCCCCCCGTCGCTCTCTCTCTTCCCCCCAGTCGCTCTCTCTCTTCCCCCCAAGTCGCTCTCTCTCTTCCCCCCCAGTCGCTCTCTCTCTTCCCCCCAGTCGCTCTCTCTCTTCCCCCCCCAGTCGCTCTATCTCTTCCCCCCCAGTCGCTCTCTCTCTTCCTCCGCAGTCGCTCTCTCTCTTCCCCCCCAGTCGCTCTCTCTTCCCCCATTCGCTCTCTCTCTTCCTCCCCAGTCGCTCTCTCTCTTCCCCCCCAGTCGCTCTCTGTCTTCCCCATAGTTGCTCTCTCTCTTCCCCCCCAGTCGCTCTCTCTCTTCCCCCCGAGTCGCTCACTCTCTTCCCCCCCAGTCGCTCTCTACCTTCCCCCCAGTCGCTCTCTCTCTTCCCCCCCCGTCGCTCTCTCTCTTCCCCCCCATTCACTCTCTCACTTCCCCCCCTGTCACTCTCTCTCTTACCCCCCAGTCGCTCTCTCTCTTCCCCCCATTCGCTCTCTCTCTTCACCCCCAGTCGCACTCTCTCTAGCCCCCCAGTCGCTCTCTCTCTTCCCCCCCAGTCGCTCTCTCTCTTCCCCCCAGTCACTCTCTCTCTTCCCCCCATCGCGCTCTCTCTTCCCCCCAGTTGCTCTCTCCCTTCACCCCCAGTCGCTCTCTCTCTTCCCCCCCAGTCGCTCTCTCTCTTCCCCCCCAGTTGCTCCCTCTCTTCCCCCCAGTCGCTCTCTCTCTTCCCCCCCAGTCGCTCTCTCTCTTCCACGCCTGTCGCTCTCTCTTCCCCCCCAGCCGCTCTCTCTCTTCCCCCAGTCACTCTCCCTCTTCCCCCCAGTTGCTCTCACTCTTCCACCCCAGTCGCTCTCTCTCTTCCCCCCGTCGCTCTCTCTCTATCCCCCCCAGTCGCTCTCTCTCTTCCCCCCCAGCCGCTCTCTCTCTTCCCCCCCATTCGCTCTCTCTCTTCCCCCCCATTCGCTCTCTCTCTTCCCTCCCAGTCGCTCTCGCTCTTCCCTCCCAGTCGCGCTCGCTGTTCCCCCCAGTCGCTCTCGCTCTTCCCCCCCAGTCGCTCTCGCTCTTCCCCCAGTCGCTCTTCCTCTTCCCCCCGTCGCGCTCTCTCTTCCCCCAGTCTCTCTCTCTATTCCCCCCCCAGTCGCTCTCTCTCTTCCCCCCCAGTCGCTCTCTCTCTTCCCCCCTCAGTCGCTCTCTCTCTTCCCCCCCAGTCGCTCTCTCTCTTCCCCCCAGTCACTCTCTCTCTTCCGCCCAAATCGCTCTCTCTCTTCCCCTCATTCGCTCTCTCACTTCCCCCCCGTTGCGCTCTCTCTTCCCCCCAGTCGCTCTCTCTCTTTCCCCCCCAGGCGCTCTCTCTCTTCCCCCCCAGGCGCTCTCTCACATCCCACCCAGTTGCTCTCTCTCTTCCCCCCCAGTCGCTCTCTCTCTTCCCCTACATTCGCTCTCTCTCTTCCACCCCAGTCGCTCTCTCTTCCCCCCCAGTCGCTCTCTCTCTTCCCCCGAGTCGCTCTCTCTCTTCCCCCCCAGTCGCTCTCTCTCTTCCCCTCATTCGCTCTCTCTCTTCCCCCCCATTCGTTCTCTCTCTTCCCTCCCAGTCGCTCTCGCTCTTCCCCCAGTCGCTCTCGCTCTTCCCCCCCAGTCGCTCTCGCTCTTCCCCCCCAGTCGCTCTCGCTCTTCCCCCAGTCGCTCTCTCTCTTCCCCCCAGTCGCTCTCTCTCTTCCCCCCCAGTCGCTCTCTCTCTTCCCTCCAAGTCGCTCTCTCTCTTCCCCCCAGTCGCTCTCTCTCTTCCCCCCCAGTCGCTCTCACTCTTCCCCCCCAGTCGCTCTCTCTCATCCCCCCCAGTCGCTCTCTCTCTTCCCCCCCAGTCGCTCTCTCTCTTCCCCCCCAGTCGCTCTCTCTCTCCCCCAAAATCGCTCTCTCTCTTCCACGCCTGTCGCTCTCTCTTCCCCCCAGTCGCTCTCTCTCTTCCCCCCAGTCACTTTCTCTCTTCGCCCCAGTAGCTCTGTCTCTTCCCCTCCAGTCGTTCTCTCTCTTCCCCCCCATTCACTCCCTCTCTTCCACCCCAGTCGCTCTCTCTCTTCCCCCCCAGTCGCTCTCTCTCTTCCCCCCCAGTCACTCTCTCGCTTCCCCCCCTGCTCGCTCTCTCTCTTCCCCCCCCAGCCGCTCTCTCTCTTCCCCCCAGTCGCTCTCTCTCTTCCCCCCCAGTCGCTCTCTCTCTTCCCCCCAGTCGCTCTCTCTCTTCCCCCCAGTCGCTCTTTCTCTTCCCCCCGCCAGTTGCTCTCTCTCTTCCCCCCCAGTCGCTCTCTCTCTTCCACCCCAGTCGCTCTCACTCTTCCCCCCAGTCGCTCTCTCTCTTCCCCCCCAGTCGCTCTCTCTCTTCCCCCCCTTTCGCTCTCTCTCTTCCCCCCAGTCGCTCTCTCTCTTCCCCCCCAGTCGCTCTCTCTCTTCCCCCCGTCGCGCTCTCTCTTCCCCCCAGTCTCTCTCTATCTTCCACCCCCAGTCGCTCTCTCTCTTCCCCCCCAGTCGCTCTCTCTCTTCCCCTCATTCGCTGTCTCTCTTCCCCCCCAGTCGCTCTCTCTCTTACCCCCCAGTCGCACTCTCTCTTCCCCCCAGTCGCTCTCTCTCTTCCCCCCGTCGCGCTCTCCCTTCCCCCCAGTCGCTCTCTCTCTTCCCCCCCCAGTCGCTCTATCTCTTCCCCCCCAGTCGCTCTCTCTCTTCCCCCCCAGTCGCACTCACTCTTCCCCCCGAGTCGCTCTCTCTCTTCACCCCCATTCACTCCCTCTCTTCCACCCCAGTCGCTCTCTCTCTTCCCCCCCAGTCGCTCTCTCTCTTCCCCCCGTCGCGCTCTCTCTTCCCCCCAGTCGCTCTCTATCTTCCACCCCCAGTCGCTCTCTCTCTTCCCCCCCAGTCGCTCTCTCTCTTCCCCTCATTCGCTCTCTCTCTTCCCCCCCAGTCGCTCTCTCTCTTACCCCCCAGTCGCACTCTCTCTTCTCCCCAGTCGCTCTCTCTCTTCCCCCCGTCGCGCTCTCCCTTCCCCCCAGTCGCTCCCTCTCTTCCCCCCCCAGTCGCTCTCTCTCTTCCCCCCAGCCGCTCTCTCTCTTCCCCCCCAGTCGCTCTCTCTCTTCCCCCCCAGTCGCTCTCTCTCTTCCCCCACAGTCGCTCTCTCTCTTCCCCCCAGTCGCTCTCTCTCTTCCCCCCAGTCGCACTTTCTCTTCCACCCCAGTCGCTCTCTCTCTTCCTCCGCAGTCGCTCTCTCTCTTCCCCCCCAGTCGCTCTCTCTTCCCCCATTCGCTCTCTCTCTTCCTCCCCAGTCGCTCTCTCTCTTCCCCCCCAGTCGCTCTCTCTCTTCCCCCCGAGTCGCTCACTCTCTTCCCCCCCAGTCGCTCTCTACCTTCCCCCCAGTCGCTCTCTCTCTTCCCCCCCCTGTCGCTCTCTCTCTTCCCCCCCATTCACTCTCTCACTTCCCCACCTGTCGCTCTCTCTCTTCCCCCCCAGTCGCTCTCTCTCTTCCCCCCATTCGCTCTCTCTCTTCACCCCCAGTCGCACTCTCTCTAGCCCCCCAGTCGCTCTCTCTCTTCCCCCCCAGTCGCTCTCTCTCTTCCCCCCAGTCACTCTCTCTCTTCCCTCCATCGCGCTCTCTCTTCCCCCCAGTCGCTCTCTCTCTTCCCCCCCAGTCGCTCTCTCTCTTCCCCCCCAGTCGCTCTCGCTCTTCCCCCCCAGTCGCTCTCTCTCTTCCCCCCAGTCGCTCTCTCTCTTCCCCCCCAGTCGCTCTCTCTCTTCCACGCCTGTCGCTCTCTCTTCCCCCCCAGTCGCTCTCTCTCTTCCCCCAGTCACTCTCCCTCTTCCCCCCCAGTTGCTCTCACTCTTCCACCCCAGTCGCTCTCTCTCTTCCCCCCGTCGCTCTCTCTCTATCCCCCCCAGTCGCTCTCTCTCTTCCCCCCCAGCCGCTCTCCCTCTTCCCCCCCATTCGCTCTCTCTCTTCCCCCCCATTCGCTCTCTCTCTTCCCTCCCAGACGCTCTCAATCTTCCCTCCCAGTCGCGCTCGCTGTTCCCCCCCGAGTCGCTCTCGCTCTTCCCCCCTAGTCGCTCTCGCTCTTCCCCCCAGTCGCTCTCTCTCTTCCCCCCGTCGCGCTCTCTCTTCCCCCAGTCTCTCTCTCTATTCCCCCCCCAGTCGCTCTCTCTCTTCCCCCCCAGTCGCTCTCTCTCATCCCCCCTCAGTCGCTCTCTCTCTTCCCCCCCAGTCGCTCTCTCTCTTCCGCCCAGTCACTCTCTCTCTTCCCCCCAAGTCGCTCTCTCTCTTCCCCTCATTCGCTCTCTCACTTCCCCCCCGTTGCGCTCTCTCTTCCCCCCAGTCGCTCCCTCTCTTTCCCCCCCAGGCGCTCTCTCTCTTCCCCCCCAGGCGCTCTCTCACATCCCACCCAGTTGCTCTCTCTCTTCACCCCCAGTCGCTCTCTCTCTTCCCCCCCATTCGCTCTCTCTCTTCCACCCCAGTCGCTCTCTCTTCCCCCCCAGTCGCTCTCTCTCTTCCCCCCAGTCGCTCTCTCTCTTCCCCCCCAGTCGCTCTCTCTCTTCCCCCCATTCGCTCTCTCTCTTCCCCCCCATTCGTTCTCTCTCTTCCCTCCCAGTCGCTCTCGCTCTTCCCCCAGTCGCTCTCGCTCTTCCCCCCCAGTCGCTCTCGCTCTTGCCCCCCGGTCGCTCTCGCTCTTCCCCCAGTCGCTCTCTCTCTTCCCCCCAGTCGCTCTCTCTCTTCCCCCCCAGTCGCTCTCTCTCTTCCCTCCAAGTCGCTCTCTCTCTTCCCCCCAGTCGCTCTCTCTCTTCCCCCCCAGTCGCTCTCACTCTTCACCCCCAGTCACTCTCTCTCTTCCCCCCCAGTCGCTCTCTCTCTTCCCCCCCAGTCGCTCTCTCTCTTCCCCCCCAGTCGCTCTCTCTCTTCTCCCCCAGTCGCTCTCTCTCATCCCCCCTCAGTCGCTCTCTCTCTTCCCCCCCAGTCGCTCTCTCTCTTCCCCCAGTCTCTCTCTCTATTCCCCCCCCAGTCGCTCTCTCTCTTCCCCCCCAGTCGCTCTCTCTCATCCCCCCTCAGTCGCTCTCTCTCTTCCCCCCCAGTCGCTCTCTCTCTTCCCCCCAGTCACTCTCTCTCTTCCCCCCAAGTCGCTCTCTCTCTTCCCCTCATTCGCTCTCTCACTTCCCCCCCGTTGCGCTCTCTCTTCCCCCCAGTCGCTCCCTCTCTTTCCCCCCCAGGCGCTCTCTCTCTTCCCCCCCAGGCGCTCTCTCACATCCCACCCAGTTGCTCTCTCTCTTCCCCCCCAGTCGCTCTCTCTCTTCTCCCCCATTCGCTCTCTCTCTTCCACCCCAGTCGCTCTCTCTTCCCCCCCAGTCGCTCTCTCTCTTCCCCCCAGTCGCTCTCTCTCTTCCCCCCCAGTCGCTCTCTCTCTTCCCCCCATTCGCTCTCTCTCTTCCCCCCCATTCGTTCTCTCTCTTCCCTCCCAGTCGCTCTCGCTCTTCCCCCAGTCGCTCTCGCTCTTCCCCCCCGTCGCTCTCGCTCTTGCCCCCCAGTCGCTCTCGCTCTTCCCCCAGTCGCTCTCTCTCTTCCCCCCAGTCGCTCTCTCTCTTCCCCCCCAGTCGCTCTCTCTCTTCCCTCCAAGTCGCTCTCTCTCTTCCCCCCAGTCGCTCTCTCTCTTCCCCCCAGTCGCTCTCACTCTTCACCCCCAGTCACTCTCTCTCTTCCCCCCCAGTCGCTCTCTCTCTTCCCCCCCAGTCGCTCTCTCTCTTCCCCCCCAGTCGCTCTCTCTCTTCCCCCCAAGTCGCTCTCTCTCTTCCACGCCTGTCGCTCTCTCTTCCCCCCCAGTCGCTCTCTCTCTTCCCCCCAGTCACTTTCTCTCTTCGCCCCAGTAGCTCTGTCTATTCGCCCCCAGTCGTTCTCTCTCTTCCCCCCCATTCACTCTCTCTCTTCCACCCCAGTCGCTCTCTCTCTTCCCCCCCAGTCGCTCTCTCTCTTCCCCCCAGTCACTCTCTCGCTTCCCCCCCTGCTCGCTCTCTCTCTTCCCCCCCCAGCCGCTCTCTCTCTTCCCCCCCAGTCGCTCTGTCTCTTCCCCCCCAGTCGCTCTCTCTCTTCCCCCCAGTCGCTCTCTCTCTTCCCCCCCAGTTCCTCTCTCTCTTCCCCCCAGTCGCTCTCTCTCTTCCCCCCGTCGCGCTCTCTCTTCCCCCCAGTCGCTCTCTCTCTTCCACCCCAGTCGCTCTCACTCTTCCCCCCAGTCGCTCTCTCTCTTCCCCCCCCAGTCGCTCTCTCTCTTCCCCCCCATTCGCTCTCTCTCTTCCCCGCAATCGCTCTCTCTCTTTCCCCCCAGTCGCTCTCTCTCTTCCCCCCGTCGCGCTCTCTCTTCCCCCATTCACTCTCTCTCTTCCCCACCTATCGCTCTCTCTCTTCCCCCCCATTCGCTCTCTCTCTTCCCCCCCATTCGCTCTCTCTCTTCCCGCCCAGTCACTCTCTCTCTTCCCCCGCTGGTCGCTCTATCTCTTCCCCCCCAGTCGCTCTCTCTCTTCCCCCCCAGTCGCTCTCTCTCTTCCCCCCCAGTCGCTCTCTCTCTTCCCCCCAGTCGCCCTTTCTCTTCCCCCCCCGTTGCTCTCTCTCTTCCCCCCAGTCGCTCTCTCTCTTCCCCCCCGTCGCGCTCTCTCTTCCCCCCAGTCGCTCTCTCTCTTCCCCCCCCAGTCGCTCTCTCTCTTCCCCCCCAGTCACTCTCTCTCTTCCCCCCCAGTCGCTCTCTCTCATCCCCCCAGTCGCTCTCTCTCTTCCCCCCCAGTCGCTCTCTCTCTTCCCCCCCGTCGCGCTCTCTCTTCCCCCCAGTCGCTCTCTCTCTTCCACCCCCAGTCGATGTCTCTCTTCCCCCCCAGTCGCTCTCTCTCTTCCCCCCCATTCGCTCTCTCTCTTCCCGCCCAGTCACTCTCTCTCTTCCCCCCCTGGTCGCTCTATCTCTTCGCCCCCCAGTCGCTCTCTCTCTTCCCCCCCAGTCGGTCTCTCTCTTCCCCCGCAGTCGCTCACTCTCTTCCCCCCCAGTCGCTCTCTATCTACCCCCCAGTCGCTCTCTCTCTTACCCCCCCGTCGCTCTCTCTCTTCCCCCCCCATTCGCTCTCTCACTTCCCCCCCTGTCGCTCTCTCTCTTCCCCCCCGTCGCTCTCTCTCTTCCCCCCATTCGCTCTCTTCACCCCACAGTCGCTCTCTCTCCTCCCCCCAGTCGCTTTCTCTCCTCCCCCTATTCGCTCTCTCTCTTCCCCCCCAGTTGCTATCTCTTCCCCCCCAGTCGCTCTCTCTCTTCCCCCCCAGTCGCTCACTCTCTTCCCCCCCAGTCGCTCTCTCTCTTCCCCCACAGTCGCTCTCTCTCTTCCCCCCAGTCGCTCTCTCTCTTCCCCCCAGTCGCACTCTCTCTTCCACCCCAGTCGCTCTCTCTCTTCCCCCCCAGTCGCTCTCTCTCTTCCCCCCAGTCGCTCTCTCTCTTCCCCCCAGTCGCTCTCTCTCTTCCCCCCATTTGCTCTCTCTCGCCCCCATTCGCTCTCTCTCTTCCCTCCCAGTCGCTCTCGCTCTTCCCCCAGTCACTATCGCTCTTCCCCCCGAGTCGCTCTCGCTCTTCCCCCCCAGTTGCTCTCGCTCTTCCCCCCAGTCGCTCTCTCTCTTCCCCCCAGTCGCTCTCTCTCTTCCCCCCCAGTCGCTCTCTCTCTTCCCTTCAAGTCGCGCTCTCTCTTCCCCCCAGTCGCTCTCTCTCTTCCCCCACAGTCGCTCTCACTCTTCCCCCCCCGCAGTCGCTCTCTCTCTTCCCCCCAGTCGCTCTCTCTCTTCCCCCCAGTCGCTCTCTCTCTTCCCCACCAGTTGCTCTCTCTCTTCCCCCCCATTCGCTCTCTCTCTTCCACCCCAGTCACTCTCTCTCTTCCCCCCCTGGTCGCTCTATCTCTTCCCCCCCCAGTCGCTCTCTCTATTCCCACCCAGTCGCTCTCTCTCTTCCCCCCCAGTTGCTCTCTCTCTTCCCCCCAGTCGCCCTTTCTCTGCCCCCCCCGTTGCTCTCTCTCTTCCCCCCCGTCGCGCTCTCTCTTCCCCCCAGTCGCTCTCTCTCTTCCCCCCCACAGTCGCTCTCTCTCTTCCCCCCCAGTCACTCTCTCTCTTCCCCCCCATTCGCTCTCTCTCATCCCCCCAGTCGCTCTCTCTCTTCACCCCCAGTCGCTCTCTCTCTTCCCCCCGTCGCGCTCTCTCTTCCCCCCAGTCGCTCTCTCTCTTCCACCCCCAGTCGATCTCTCTCTTCGCCCCAGTCGCTCTCTCTCTTCCCCCCCAGTCGCTCTCTCTCTTCCCCCCCCTCGCTCTCTCTCTTCCCCCCCAGTCGCTCTCTCTCTTACCCCCCAGTCGCACTCTCTCTTCCCCCGTCGCTCTCTCTCTTCCCCCCAGTCGCTCTCTCTCTTCCCCCCCCAGTCGCTCTCTCTCTTCCCCCCCAGTCGCTCTCTCTCTTCCCCCCAGTCGCTCTCTCTCTTCCCCCCAGTCGCTCTCTCTCTTCCCCCCAGTCGCTCTCTCTCTTCACCCCATCACGCTCTCTCTTCCCCCCAGTCGCTCTCTCTCTTCCCCCCCGTCGCTCTCTCTCTTCCCCCCCAGTCGCTCTCTCTCTTCCTCCGCAGTAGCTCTCTCTCTTCCCCCCCAGTCGCTCTCTCTTCCCCCATTCGCTCTCTCTCTTCCCCCCCAGTCGCTCTCTCTCTTCCTCCCAGTCGCTCTTCTCTTCCCCCCAGTCGCTCTCTCTCTTCCCCCCAGTGGCTCTCTCTCTTCCCCCCAGTTGCTCTCTCTCTTCCCGCCCAGTCACTCTCTCTCTTCCCCCCCTGGTCGCTCTATCTCTTCCCCCCCAGTCGCTCTCTCTCTTCCCCCCCAGTCGCTCTCTCTCTTCCCCCCCAGTCGCTCTCTCTCTTCCCCCCAGTCGCCCTTTCTCTTCCCCCCCCGTTGCTCTCTCTCTTCCCCCCAGTCGCTCTCTCTCTTCCCCCCCGTCGCGCTCTCTCTTCCCCCCAGTCGCTCTCTCTCTTCCACCCCCAGTCGCTCTCTCTCTTCCCCCCCAGTCACTCTCTCTCTTCCCCCCCAGTCGCTCTCTCTCATCCCCCCATTCGCTCTCTCTCTTCCCCCCCAGTCGCTCTCTCTCTTCCCCCCCGTCGCGCTCTCTCTTCCCCCCAGTCGCTCTCTCTCTTCCACCCCCAGTCGATGTCTCTCTTCCCCCCCAGCCGCTCTCTCTCTTCCCCCCCATTCACTCTCTCTCTTCCCGCCCAGTCACTCTCTCTCTTCCCCCCCTGGTCGCTCTATCTCTTCCCCCCCCAGTCGCTCTCTCTCTTCCCCCCCAGTCGCTCTCTCTCTTCCCCCCCAGTCGCTCTCTCTCTTCCACCCATTCGCCCTTTCTCTTCCCCCCGTTGCTCTCTCTCTTCCCCCCAGTCGCTCTCTCTCTTCCCCCCCGTCGCGCTCTCTCTTCCCCCCAGTCGCTCTCTCTCTTCCCCCCCCAGTCGCTCTCTCTCTTCCCCCCCAATCACTCTCTCTCTTCCCCCCCATTCGCTCTCTCTCATCCCCCCAGTCGCTCTCTATCTTCCCCCCAGTCGCTCTCTCTCTTCCCCCCCGTCGCGCTCTCTCTTCCCCCCATCACGCTCTCTTTTCCCCCCAGTCGCTCTCTCTCTTCCCCCCCGTCGCTCTCTCTCTTCCCCCCCAGTCGCTCTCTCTCTTCCTCCCCAGTCGCTCTCTCTCTTCCCCCCCAGTCGCTCTCTCTTCCCCCATTCGCTCTCTCTCTTCCCCCCCAGTCGCTCTCTCTCTTCCCCCCCAGTCGCTCTCTGTCTTCCCCCCAGTTGCTCTCTCTCTTCCCCCCCAGTCGCTCTCTCTCTTGCCCCCCAGTCGCTCACTCTCTTCCCCCCCAGTCGCTCTCTATCTTCCCCCCAGTCGCTCTCTTTCTTACCCCCCCTGTCGCTCTCTCTCTTCCCCCCCATTCGCTCTCTCACTTCCCCCCCTGTCGCTCTCTCTCTTCCCCCCCAGTCGCTCTCTCTCTTCCCCCCATTCGCTCTCTCTCTTCACCCCCAGTCGCACACTCTCTAGCCCCCCAGTCGCTCTCTCTCTTCCCCCCCAGTCACTCTCTCTCTTCCCCCCAGTCACTCTCTCTCTTCCCCCCATCGCGATCTCTCTTCCCCCCAGTCGCTCTCTCTCTTCCCCCCATTCGCTCTCTCCCTTCCCCCCAGTCGCTCTCTCTCTTCCCCCCAGTCGCTCTCTCTCTTCCCCCCCAGTCGCTCTCTCTCTTCCACCCCTGTCGCTCTCTCTTCCCCCCCAGTCGCTCTCTCTCTTCCCCCAGTCACTCTCCCTCTTCCCCCCCAGTTGCCCTCTCTCTTCACCCCCAGTCGTTCTCTCTCTTCCCCCCCATTCACTCTCTTTCTTCCCCCCCAGTCGCTCTCTCTCTTCCCCCCGTCGCTCTCTCTCTTCCCCCCCATTCGCTCTCTCTCTTCCCCCCCAGTCACTCTCTCTCTTCCCCCCCGGTCGCTCTCTCTCTTCCCCCCCCAGTCGCTCTCTCTCTTCCCCCCCAGTCGCTCTCTCTCTTCCCCCCCAGTCGCTCTCTCTCTTCCCCCACAGTTGCTCTCTCTCTTACCCCCCAGTTGCTCTCTCTCTTCCCCCCAGTCGCTGTCTCTCTCCCCCCCGTCGTGCTCTCTCTTCCCCCCAGTCGCTCTCTCTCTTCCCCCCCAGTCGCTCTCTCTCTTCCCCCCCAGTCGCTCTCTCTCTTCCCCCCAGTCGCTCTCTCTCTTCCCCCCAGTCGCTCTCTCTCTTCCCCCCCAGTCGCTCTCTCTCTTCCCCCCCATTCGCTCTCTCTCTTCCCCCCCAGTCGCTCTCTCTCTTTCCCCCCAGTCGCTCTCTCTCTTCCCCCCCGTCGCGCTCTTTCTTCCCCCCAGTCGCTCCCTATCTTCCACCCCCAGTCGCTCTCTCTCTTCCCCCCCAGTCGCTCTCTCTATTCCCCCCCATTCGCTCTCTCTCTTCCCCCCCAGTCGCTCTCTCTCTTCCCCCCCATTCGCTCTCTGTCTTCCCCCCCAGTCGCTCTCTCGCTTACCCCCCAGTCGCACTCTCTCTTCCCCCCCTTCGCGCTCTCTCTTCCCCCCAGTCGCTCTCTCTCTTCCCCCCCCAGTCGCTCTCTCTCTTCACCCCCAGTCGCTCTCTCTCTTCCCCCCCAGTCGCTCTCTCTCTTCCCCCCAGTCGCTCTCTCTCTTCCCCCCATCGCGCTCTCTCTTCCCCCCAGTCGCTCTCTCTCTTCCCCCCCGTCGCTCTCTCTCTTACCCCGCAGTCGCTCTCTCTCTTCCTCTCCAGTCGCTCTCTCCCTTCCCCCCCAGTCGCTCTCTCGTCCCCCATTCGCTCTCTCTCTTCCCCCCAGTCGCTCTCTCTCTTTCCCCGCAGTCGCTTTCTCTCTTCCCCCCCAGTTGCTCTCTCTCTTCCCTCCCCAGTCGCTCTCTCTCTTCCCCCCCAGTCGCTCACTCTCTTCCCCCCAGTCGCTCTCTCTCTTCCCCCCAGTCGCTCTCTCTCTTCCCCCCCCAGTGGGTCTCTCTATTCCCCCCCCAGTCGCTCTCTCTCTTCCCCCCCAGTCGCTCTCTCTCTTCCCCCCATTCGCTCTCTCTCTTCTCCCCCAGTGGCACTCTCTCTACCCCCCCAGTCGCTCTCTCTCTTCCTCCCCAGTCGCTCTCTCTTATCCCCCCCAGTCGCTCTCTCTTCCCCCATTTTCTCTCTCTCTTCCCCCCCAGTCGCTCTCTCTCTTCCCCCCCAGTCGCTCTCTCTCTTCCCCCCCAGTTGCTCTCTCTCTTCCCCCCCAGTCGCACTCTCTCTTCCCCCCAGTCGCTCACTCTCTTCCCCCCCAGTCGCTCTCTCTCTTCCCCCTAGTCGCTCTCTCTCCTCCCAACCCAGTTGCTCTCTCTCTTCCCCCCCAGTCGCTCTCTCTCTTCCCCCCCCAGTCGCTCTCTCTCTTCCCCCCCAGTCGCTCTCTCTCTTCCCCCATTCACTCTCTCTCTTCCCCCCCAGTCGCTCTCTCTCTTCCCCCCCAGTCGCTCTCTCTCTTCCCCCCCATTCGCTCTCTCTCTTCCCGCCCAGTCACTCTCTCTCTTCCCCCCCTGGTCGCTCTATCTCTTCCCCACCAGTCGCTCTCTCTCTTCCCCCCCAGTCGCTCTCTCTCTTCCCCCCCAGTCACTCTCTCTCTTCCCCCCAGTCGCCCTTTCTCTTCCCCCCCCGTTGCTCTCTTTCTTCCCCCCAGTCGCTCTCTCTCTTCCCCCCCGTCGCGCTCTCTCTTCCCCCCAGTCGCTCTCTCTCTTCCCCCCCCCAGTCGCTCTCTCTCTTCCCCCCCTGTCACTCTCTCTCTTCCCCCCCAGTCGCTCTCTCTCATCCCCCCAGTCGCTCTCTCTCTTCCCCCCCAGTCGCTCTCTCTCTTCCCCCCCGTCGCGCTCTCTCTTCCCCCCAGTCGCTCTCTCTCTTCCACCCCCAGTCGATGTCTCTCTTCCCCCCCAGCCGCTCTCTCTCTTCCCCCCCATTCGCTCTCTCTCTTCCCGCCCAGTCACTCTCTCTCTTCCCCCCCTGGTCCCTCTATCTCTTCCCCCCCCAGTCGCTCTCTCTCTTCCCCCCCAGTTGCTCTCTCTCTTCCCCCCAGTCGCTCTCTCTCTTCCCCCCAGTCGCTCTCTCTCTTCCCCCCCCAATCGCTCTCTCTCTTCCCCCCCGGTCACTCTCTCTCTTCCCCCCCATTCGCTCTCTCTCATCCCCCCAGTCGCTCTCTCTCTTCCCCCCCAGTCGCTCTCTCTCTTCCCCCCCGTCGCGCTCTCTCTTCCCCCCATCACGCTCTCTTTTCCCCCCAGTCGCTCTCGCTCTTCCCCCCCGTCGCTCTCTCTCTTCCCCCCCAGTCGCTCTCTCTCTTCCTCCCCAGTCGCTCTCTCTCTTCCCCCCCAGTCGCTCTCTCTTCCCCCATTCGCTCTCTCTCTTCCCCCCAGTCGCTCTCTCTCTTCCCCCCCAGTCGCTCTCTGTCTTCCCCCCAGTTGCTCTCTCTCTTCCCCCCCTGTCGCTCTCTCTCTTCCCCCCCAGTCGCTCACTCTCTTCCCCCCCAGTCGCTCTCTATCTTCCCCCCAGTCGCTCTCTTTCTTACCCCCCCTGTCGCTCTCTCTCTTCCCCCCCCATTCGCTCTCTCACTTCCCCCCCTGTCGCTCTCTCTCTTCCCCCCCAGTCGCTCTCTCTCTTCCCCCCATTCACTCTCTCTCTTCACCCCCAGTCGCACTCTCTCTAGCCCCCCAGTCGCTCTCTCTCTTCCCCCCAGTCACTCTCTCTCTTCCCCCCAGTCACTCTCTCTCTTCCCCCCATCGCGATCTCTCTTCCCCCCAGTCGCTCTCTCTCTTCCCCCCAGTCGCTCTCTCCCTTCCCCCCCAGTCGCTCTCTCTCTTCCCCCCAGTCGCTCTCTCTCTTCCCCCCCAGTCGCTCTCTCTCTTCCACCCCTGTCGCTCTCTCTTCCCCCCCAGTCGGACTCTCTCTTCCCCCAGTCACTCTCCCTCTTCCCCCCCAGTTGCCCTCTCTCTTCCCCCCCAATCGTTCTCTCTCTTCCCCCCCATTCACTCTCTCTCTTCCCCCCCAGTCGCTCTCTCTCTTCCCCCCCAGTCGCTCTCTCTCTTCCCCCCCATTCGCTCTCTCTCTTCCCCCCCAGTCACTCTCTCTCTTCCCCCCCGGTCGCTCTCTCTCTTCCCCCCCCAGTCGCTCTCTCTCTTCCCCCCCAGTCGCTCTCTCTCTTCCCCCCCAGTCGCTCTCTCTCTTCCCCCACAGTTGCTCTCTCTCTTACCCCCCAGTTGCTCTCTCTCTTCCCCCCAGTCGCTGTCTCTCTCCCCCCCCGTCGTGCTCTCTCTTCCCCCCAGTCGCTCTCTCTCTTCCCCCCAGTCGCTCTCTCTCTTCCCCCCCAGTCGCTCTCTCTCTTCCCCCCAGTCGCTCTCTCTCTTCCCCCCAGTCGCTCTCTCTCTTCCCCCCCAGTCGCTCTCTCTCTTCCACCCCTGTCGCTCTCTCTTCCCCCCCAGTCGCTCTCTCTCTTCCCCCAGTCACTCTCCCTCTTCCCCCCCAGTTGCCCTCTCTCTTCCCCCCCAGTCGTTCTCTCTCTTCCCCCCCATTCACTCTCTCTCTTCCCCCCCAGTCGCTCTCTCTCTTCCCCCCCAGTCGCTCTCTCTCTTCCCCCCCATTCGCTCTCTCTCTTCCCCCCCAGTCACTCTCTCTCTTCCCCCCCGGTCGCTCTCTCTCTTCCCCCCCCAGTCGCTCTCTCTCTTCCCCCCCAGTCGCTCTCTCTCTTCCCCCCCAGTCGCTCTCTCTCTTCCCCCACAGTTGCTCTCTCTCTTACCCCCCAGTTGCTCTCTCTCTTCCCCCCAGTCGCTGTCTCTCTCCCCCCCTGTCGTGCTCTCTCTTCCCCCCAGTCGCTCTCTCTCTTCCCCCCCAGTCGCTCTCTCTCTTCCCCCCCAGTCGCTCTCTCTCTTCCCCCCAGTCGCTCTCTCTCTTCCCCCCGTCGCTCTCTCTCTTCCCCCCCAGTCGCTCTCTCTCTTCCCCCCCATTCGCTCTCTCTCTTCCCCCCCAGTCGCTCTCTCTCTTCCCCCCCAGTCGCTCTCTCTCGTCCCCCCCGTCGCGCTCTCTCTTCCCCCCAGTCGCTCCCTATCTTCCACCCCCAGTCGCTCTCTCTCTTCCCCCCCAGTCGCTCTATCTCTTCCCCCCCAGTCGCTCTCTCTCTTCCCCCCCAGTCGCTCGCTCTCTTCCCCCCCATTCGCTCTCTGTCTTCCCCCCCAGTCGCTGTCTCGCTTACCCCCCAGTCGCACTCTCTCTTCCCCCCCTTCGCGCTCTCTCTTCCCCCCAGTCGCTCTCTCTCTTCCCCCCCAGTCGCTCTCTCTCTTCCCCCCCAGTCGCTCTCTCTCTTCCCCCCCAGTCGCTCTCTCTCTTCCCCCCAGTCGCTCTCTCTCTTCCCCCCATCGCGCCCTCTCTTCCCCCCAGTCGCTCTCTCTCTTCCCCCCCATCGCTCTCTCTCTTCCCCCCCAGTCGCTCTCTCTCTTCCTCCCCAGTCGCTCTCTCTCTTCCCCCCGTCGCTCTCTCGACCCCATTCGCTCTCTCTCTTCCCCCCAGTCGCTCTCTCTCTTCCCCCCCAGTCGCTCTCTCTTCCCGCCCCAGTTGCTCTCTCTCTTCCCCCCCAGTCGCTCTCTCTCTTCCCCCCCAGTCGCTCACACTCTTCCCCCCAGTCGCTCTCTCTCTTCCCCCCAGTCGCTCTCTCTCTTCCCCCCCCAGTCGCTCTCTCTGTTCCCCCCCCAGTCGCTCTCTCTCTTCCCCCCCAGTCGCTCTCTCTCTTCCCCCCCAGTCGCTCTCTTTCTTCCCTCCATTCGCTCTCTCTCTTCTCCCCCAGTCGCACTCTCTCTTCCCCCCCAGTCGCTCTCTCTCTTCCCCCCAGTCGCTCTCTCTCTTCCCAACCCTGTCGCTCTTTCTCTTCCCCCCCAGTCGCTCTCTCTTTTCCCTCCCCAGTCGCTCTCTCTCTTCCCCCCCAGTCTCTCACTCTCTTCCCCCCCAGTCGCTCTCTCTCTTCCCCCAGTCGCTCTCTCTCTTCCCAAACCAGTCGCTCTCTCTCTTCCCCCCCAGTCGCTCTCTCTCTTCCCCCCCCAGTCGCTCTCTCTCTTCCCCCCCAGTCGCTCTCTCTCTTCCCCCCAGTCGCTCTCTCTCTTCCCCCCATCGCGCCCTCTCTTCCCCCCAGTCGCTCTCTCTCTTCCCCCCCATCGCTCTCTCTCTTCCCCCCCAGTCGCTCTCTCTCTTCCTCCCCAGTCGCTCTCTCTCTTCCCCCCGTCGCTCTCTCGACCCCATTCGCTCTCTCTCTTCCCCCCAGTCGCTCTCTCTCTTCCCCCCCAGTCGCTCTCTCTTCCCCCCCCAGTTGCTCTCTCTCTTCCCCCCCAGTCGCTCTCTCTCTTCCCCCCCAGTCGCTCACACTCTTCCCCCCAGTCGCTCTCTCTCTTCCCCCCAGTCGCTCTCTCTCTTCCCCCCCCAGTCGCTCTCTCTGTTCCCCCCCCAGTCGCTCTCTCTCTTCCCCCCCAGTCGCTCTCTCTCTTCCCCCCCAGTCGCTCTCTTTCTTCCCTCCATTCGCTCTCTCTCTTCTCCCCCAGTCGCTCTCTCTCTTCCCCCCCAGTCGCTCTCTCTCTTCCCCCCAGTCGCTCTCTCTCTTCCCCCCATCGCGCCCTCTCTTCCCCCCAGTCGCTCTCTCTCTTCCCCCCCATCGCTCTCTCTCTTCCCCCCCAGTCGCTCTCTCTCTTCCTCCCCAGTCGCTCTCTCTCTTCCCCCCGTCGCTCTCTCGACCCCATTCGCTCTCTCTCTTCCCCCCAGTCGCTCTCTCTCTTCCCCCCCAGTCGCTCTCTCTTCCCCCCCAGTTGCTCTCTCTCTTCCCCCCCAGTCGCTCTCTCTCTTCCCCCCCAGTCGCTCACACTCTTCCCCCCAGTCGCTCTCTCTCTTCCCCCCAGTCGCTCTCTCTCTTCCCCCCCCAGTCGCTCTCTCTGTTCCCCCCCCAGTCGCTCTCTCTCTTCCCCCCAGTCGCTCTCTCTCTTCCCCCCCAGTCGCTCTCTTTCTTCCCTCCATTCGCTCTCTCTCTTCTCCCCCAGTCGCACTCTCTCTTCCCCCCCAGTCGCTCTCTCTCTTCCCCCCAGTCGCTCTCTCTCTTCCCAACCCTGTCGCTCTTTCTCTTCCCCCCCAGTCGCTCTCTCTTTTCCCTCCCCAGTCGCTCTCTCTCTTCCCCCCCAGTCTCTCACTCTCTTCCCCCCCAGTCGCTCTCTCTCTTCCCCCAGTCGCTCTCTCTCTTCCCAAACCAGTCGCTCTCTCTCTTCCCCCCCAGTCGCTCTCTCTCTTCCCCCCCCAGTCGCTCTCTCTCTTCCCCCCCGTCGCGCTCTCTCTTCCCCCCAATCGCTCTCTCTCTTCCCCCCCAGTCGCTCTCTCAATTCACAATTCACAATTCAAATCGCTTTATTGGCATGATAAGTTACATCTTATGTTGCCAAAGCATCAAAATACATTTATGTTTTAGCAAATAAACGCAGTTCTATTCATACAGTGTATAAACAGGTATATCCCTGAGTGTATAAATATACATTCGCATTGTTTATATATATTCTTTTCTTGGTTTACTGGTTGTCCCTCTGTTCATGGCAAGCTGTAACATAGTGTGCCGCCAGTGTTATACAGCTTCTCTCCTCTCCCAGTAGGAATGGGAGTTTTTGGTTGTCATTCAGATTTCTGAAATCAGGGCATATTTGTGAGAATTTTTGGTAGAAATTCTCCCTGATGCCCTGATATTTTCCGCAGGCTGTGAGGAAGTGCATCTCTGTCTCCACTACTCCCTGACTGCAGTGAGAGCATATCCTGTCTTCTCTTGGTAGCCTGGTCTGCCTGTGTCTGCCTTTTTCGATCGCTAGGCTATGTTCGCTAAGTCTGTACCTTGTCAAGGTTCTTCTCAGTTTGTTATCCTTTACCATGGTCAGGTAATCAGCTATGTTGTATTGTTTGTTTAGGGCCAAGTAGCAATTGAGTTTGCTTTGGGTTTTTGTTGTTTCTGCCCAATATGTCAGATATTTTTCCTTTTGCTTAGCGACGATTGTGTTGGGTCGAATTCTTTGTGTTACCCTGTCACTGTCCTGGGGCTGGTTATTGTTAGTATTGTTAGTAGTTACTTCACTGAGTCCCAGGACTAGTTGACTGAGGGTATTCTTCTTTATGGTCAGCTCTTGGCATTTCAGGGCGTCGTAGTGATAGCATTGGGGATTGCTCATTTGTAGGTGATTCCAAAATTTGGTGGCTCTTTTTTGGATAGTGATTATTAATGGATATTGGCCTAGTTCCGCCCTGCATGCATTGTTTACTGTTTTCCTTTGAGTCCGGAGGATACTTTTACAGAATTCTGCATGTAGGATCTCAATTGGGTGTTTGTCCCATTTTGCAAATTCTTGTTGAGTTAGCGGTCCCCATACCTCACTGCCATAGAGTGCAATTGGTTCAATTACTGATTTGAAAATTTTGAGCCAAATGCTAATTGGGATTTCTATTTGGATTGATTTTTTGATGGCATAGAAAGCCCTTCTTGCTTTCTCTTTCAGTTCATTCACAGCCAGTTTGAAGTTTCCCGTAGAACTGATTTTTAAGCCCAAGTATGTGTAGTTAGTGGTTTGTTCAATTTTGGTTGTTCCTACTGTGAAATTTATTTTGGGTCCCTGATGTTTGGATCTTTGCTGGAACACAAGGACTTTGGTTTTTTGGGGATTTATTGTCAGGGCCCAAGTCTGGCAGTACGACTCCAGCAGGTCCAGGTTTTGCTGTAGCCCCTCTTTAGTAGGTGACAGCAGAACTAGGTCGTCTGCATAGAGGAGGAATTCAACCTTGGATTCATATAGGGTGAGGCCGGGTGCTGCAGATTGTTCAAGTAGTTTTGCCAATCCATTTATGTAAATATTAAAGAGTGTCGGTGAGATTGGCGAGCCCTGCGTCACCCCCCGCCCCTGTGGGAAGTATTTTGTTTGTTTGTCTCCAATTTTAACTGCACATTTGTTGTTTGTATACATTGATTTAATTACATCATATGTTTTCCCTCCTACCCCGCTTTCGATAAGTTTCAGGAATAAACCGTCATGCCAGATGGAGTCGAAAGCCTTCTGGAAATCTACAAAGCATGCGTAGATTTTGCTTTTGTTATGGTGAACGTGTTTGTCAATTAGGGTCTGTAGGGTGAAGATATGATCGGATGTTCTATAGTTTGGCAGGAATCCAATTTGGCTTTTACTCAAGACATTGTGCTCCTCAGGAAGTTTATAAGTCTTTTGTTTATGATGCTACAGAATACCTTCCCCAGGTTACTGTTTACACAGATGCCTCGATAGTTGTTTGGGTTGATTTTGTCCCCACTTTTGGATATGGGCGTTATGAGTCCTTTGTTCCAGATATCAGGGAAATAACCGACACTCAGAACCAAGTTGAAGAGTTTTAGGATAGCCAGTTTCATTTTGTGGTCTGTGTGTTTAATCATCTCGTTTAGTATGCCGTCTGTCCCGCAGGCTTTTCCTGGTCGCAGGTCCTTGAGTTTTTCAAGAAGTTCTTTTTCTGTTATTATGGCGTCCAGCGGGTTTTGCTTATCTTTTATGGCCATTTCTAGCTTTTCCAGTTTTTTGCATATTTGGTGTTGCTCTGGTCTTAGTGTGTTTTTCTGGTATAATTTTTCAAAGTGGTTTACCCATGTGTCCCCATTTTGAATGGCCAAATCGTCGTGTTGTTTTTTGTGCAGTGTTTTCAAGTTTTCCCAGTCTTCCCCCCAGTCGCTCTCTCTCTTCCCCCCAGTCGCTCTCTCTCTTTCCCCCCAGTAGCTCTCTTTCTTCCCCCCATTCACTCTCTCTCTTCCCCCCCAGTCGCTCTCTCTCTTCCCCCCCAGTCGCTCTCTCTCTTCCCCCCGTCGCGCTCTCTCTTCCCCCCAGTCGTTCTCTCTCTTCCCCTCCCAGTCGCTCTCTCTCTTCCCCCCCAGTCACACTCTCTCTTCCCCCCAGTCACTCTCTCTCTTCCCCCCCATTCACTCTCTCTCTTCCCTCCCGGTCGCTCTCTCTCTTCCCCCCAGTCGCTCTCTCTCTTCCCCCCAGTCGCTCTCTCTCTTCCCCCCCAGTCGCTCTCTCTCTTCCCCCCCGTCGTGCTCTTTCTTCCCCCCAGTCGCTCTGTCTCTTCCCCCCCCAGTCGCTCTCTCTCTTCCCCCCCAGTCGCTCTCTCTCTTCCCCCCATTCGCTCTCTCTCTTCACCCCCAGTCGCAGTCTCTCTAGCCCCCCAGTCGCTCTCTCTTCCCCCCCAGTCGCTCTCTCTCTTCCCCCCCAGTCGCTCTCTGTCTTCCCCCCAGTTGCTCTCTCTCTTCCCCCCCAGTCGCTCTCTCTCTTCCCCCCAGTCGCTCACTCTCTTCCCCCCCAGTCGCTCTCTATCTTCCCCCCAGTCGCTCTCTTTCTTACCCCCCCTGTCGCTCTCTCTCTTCCCCCCCCATTCGCTCTCTCACTTCCCCCCCTGTCGCTCTCTCTCTTCCCCCCCAGTCGCTCTCTCTCTTCCCCCCATTCGCTCTCTCTCTTCACCCCCAGTCGCACTCTCTCTAGCCCCCCAGTCGCTCTCTCTCTTCCCCCCCAGTCACTCTCTCTCTTCCCCCCAGTCACTCTCTCTCTTCCCCCCATCGCGATCTCTCTTCCCCCCTGTCGCTCTCTCTCTTCCCCCCATTCGCTCTCTCCCTTCCCCCCCAGTCGCTCTCTCTCTTCCCCCCAGTCGCTCTCTCTCTTCCCCCCCAGTCGCTCTCTCTCTTCCACCCCTGTAGCTCTCTCTTCCCCCCCAGTCGCTCTCTCTCTTCCCCCAGTCACTCTCCCTCTTCCCCCCCAGTTGCCCTCTCTCTTCCCCCCCAGTCGTTCTCTCTCTTCCCCCCCATTCACTCTCTCTCTTCCCCCCCAGCCGCTCTCTCTCTTCCCCCCGTCGCTCTCTCTCTTCCCCCCCATTCGCTCTCTCTCTTCCCCCCCAGTCACTCTCTCTCTTCCCCCCCGGTCGCTCTCTCTCTTCCCCCCCCAGTCGCTCTCTCTCTTCCCCCCCAGTCGCTCTCTCTCTTCCCCCCCAGTCGCTCTCTCTCTTCCCCCACAGTTGCTCTCTCTCTTACCCCCCAGTTGCTCTCTCTCTTCCCCCCAGTCGCTGTCTCTCTCCCCCCCCGGTCGTGCTCTCTCTTCCCCCCAGTCGCTCTCTCTCTTCCCCCCCAGTCGCTCTCTCTCTTCCCCCCCAGTCGCTCTCTCTCTTCCCCCCAGTCGCTCTCTCTCTTCCCCCCAGTCGCTCTCTCTCTTCCCCCCCAGTCGCTCTCTCTCTTCCCCCCCATTCGCTCTCTCTCTTCCCCCCCAGTCGCTCTCTCTCTTTCCCCCCAGTCGCTCTCTCTCTTCCCCCCCGTCGCGCTCTCTCTTCCCCCCAGTCGCTCCCTATCTTCCACCCCCAGTCGCTCTCTCTCTTCCCCCCCAGTCGCTCTCTCTATTCCCCCCCATTCGCTCTCTCTCTTCCCCCCCAGTCGCTCTCTCTCTTCCCCCCCATTCGCTCTCTGTCTTCCCCCCCAGTCGCTCTCTCGCTTACCCCCCAGTCGCACTCTCTCTTCCCCCCCTTCGCGCTCTCTCTTCCCCCCAGTCGCTCTCTCTCTTCACCCCCAGTCGCTCTCTCTCTTCCCCCCCAGCCGCTCTCTCTCTTCCCCCCAGTCGCTCTCTCTCTTCCCCCCATCGCGCTCTCTCTTCCCCCCAGTCGCTCTCTCTCTTCCCCCCCAGTCACTCTCTCTCTTCCCCCCAGTCACTCTCTCTCTTCCCCCCATCGCGATCTCTCTTCCCCCCTGTCGCTCTCTCTCTTCCCCCCATTCGCTCTCTCCCTTCCCCCCCAGTCGCTCTCTCTCTTCCCCCCAGTCGCTCTCTCTCTTCCCCCCCAGTCGCTCTCTCTCTTCCACCCCTGTAGCTCTCTCTTCCCCCCCAGTCGCTCTCTCTCTTCCCCCAGTCACTCTCCCTCTTCCCCCCCAGTTGCCCTCTCTCTTCCCCCCCAGTCGTTCTCTCTCTTCCCCCCCATTCACTCTCTCTCTTCCCCCCCAGCCGCTCTCTCTCTTCCCCCCGTCGCTCTCTCTCTTCCCCCCCATTCGCTCTCTCTCTTCCCCCCCAGTCACTCTCTCTCTTCCCCCCCGGTCGCTCTCTCTCTTCCCCCCCCAGTCGCTCTCTCTCTTCCCCCCCAGTCGCTCTCTCTCTTCCCCCCCAGTCGCTCTCTCTCTTCCCCCACAGTTGCTCTCTCTCTTACCCCCCAGTTGCTCTCTCTCTTCCCCCCAGTCGCTGTCTCTCTCCCCCCCCGGTCGTGCTCTCTCTTCCCCCCAGTCGCTCTCTCTCTTCCCCCCCAGTCGCTCTCTCTCTTCCCCCCCAGTCGCTCTCTCTCTTCCCCCCAGTCGCTCTCTCTCTTCCCCCCAGTCGCTCTCTCTCTTCCCCCCCAGTCGCTCTCTCTCTTCCCCCCCATTCGCTCTCTCTCTTCCCCCCCAGTCGCTCTCTCTCTTTCCCCCCAGTCGCTCTCTCTCTTCCCCCCCGTCGCGCTCTCTCTTCCCCCCAGTCGCTCCCTATCTTCCACCCCCAGTCGCTCTCTCTCTTCCCCCCCAGTCGCTCTCTCTATTCCCCCCCATTCGCTCTCTCTCTTCCCCCCCAGTCGCTCTCTCTCTTCCCCCCCATTCGCTCTCTGTCTTCCCCCCCAGTCGCTCTCTCGCCTACCCCCCAGTCGCACTCTCTCTTCCCCCCCTTCGCGCTCTCTCTTCCCCCCAGTCGCTCTCTCTCTTCACCCCCAGTCGCTCTCTCTCTTCCCCCCCAGCCGCTCTCTCTCTTCCCCCCAGTCGCTCTCTCTCTTCCCCCCATCGCGCTCTCTCTTCCCCCCAGTCGCTCTCTCTCTTCCCCCCCTTCGCTCTCTCTCTTACCCCCCAGTCGCTCTCTCTCTTCCTCCCCAGTCGCTCTCTCCCTTCCCCCCCAGTCGCTCTCTCGTCCCCCATTCGCTCTCTCTCTTCCCCCCAGTCGCTCTCTCTCTTTCCCCGCAGTCGCTTTCTCTCTTCCCCCCCAGTTGCTCTCTCTCTTCCCCCCCCAGTCGCTCTCTCTCTTCCCCCCCAGTCGCTCACTCTCTTCCCCCCAGTCGCTCTCTCTCTTCCCCCCAGTCGCTCTCTCTCTTCCCCCCCCAGTGGGTCTCTCTGTTCCCCCCCCAGTCGCTCTCTCTCTTCCCCCCCAGTCGCTCTCTCTCTTCCCCCCATTCGCTCTCTCTCTTCTCCCCCAGTGGCACTCTCTCTACCCCCCCAGTCGCTCTCTCTCTTCCTCCCCAGTCGCTCTCTCTCATCCCCCCCAGTCGCTCTCTCTTCCCCCATTTGCTCTCTCTCTTCCCCCCCAGTCGCTCTCTCTCTTCCCCCCCAGTCGCTCTCTCTCTTCCCCCCCAGTTGCTCTCTCTCTTCCCCCCCAGTCGCTCTCTCTCTTCCCCCCAGTCGCTCACTCTCTTCCCCCCCAGTCGCTCAGTTCAGTTCAGTTCAGTTCAAATGCTTTATTGGCATGAAAGTTTACAGAGAACCATATTGCCAAAGCTTACATTGCAAAAAGGTACAGTTTTCCAACATTCTGTAGGTGTCAATCGATTTGACATTTGTTGGGTATATACAATATTACTTTTAAACAATATTAATTTTAAACAGTCTTTCTACTTCATTTGGTACGTTCAATATTAATTTTAAACAGTCTTACTTTTAAACAGTCCTCAGGTTGTGACATGTTGTTACATATTTAGCCCCAAGGTATGGTCTGTCTCCTTCTCCTAGGACTAATCTCAATTTTGACAGATCATCCAATTCCTTGAAATCTGGGGTTGTTTGGCTTAGCTTGTTGAATAATATGTTTCTTGATGTGTTGAATTTTTCGCATTTTAGGAGGAAATGCATTTCTGTTTCAACCTCGCCAGCCAGACATTGATCGCATATTCTATTCTCTCTAGGCTGCCAGGATTTCTTGTATCTGCCTTTTTCAATTTCCAGTTGGTGGTCGCTTAGTCTGTACCTGGTGAGGGTCTGTCTCTGTTTTGTGTCTCTGATGGTCGTGAGGTAGTCTGCCAGTTTATATTCTCTTTTTAGGGCCCGGTAACATTCTAATCTGCTTTGGCTTTCGGTTATTTTGTTCCAATGTTCCAGGTAGGTTTCTTTGCATTTTTTAATGATTTGGTTCACTCGGATTGGTGTTTGGACGGCTGTGTTGGTCTGGGGCTGGTCAGGGTCCGGCTGAGTACTTAGTTTCCGTAGCAGCTGACTCAGGGGACTCTTTTCTGGGTTTAGCTCTTGGGTCTGAAAGGCTTTGAAATGAAGGGTGTCTGGGGAGCTAGATTTGAGGTGATTTAGGAAGTTTAGTGCTCGTTTTTGGATGTTTATTATCAGTGGGTATCTGCCTAGTTCGGCTCTGCATGCATTTGTTGGCGTTTTTCTTTGGGTGCGAAGGATGCTTCGGCAGAATTCTGCATGTAGGGCTTCTATTGTGTGTTTTTCCCATTTAGTGTAGCTTTGGTGATTTAGCGGGCCCCATACTTCACTACCGTACAGTGCAATGGGCAGGATTATGCTGTCAAAAATTTTGAGCCAGATTTTGATTGGGATTTGGATGTTGTAGAATTTTCTTTTTATTGCATATAGGGCTCTTCGGGCTTTTTCTTTTAGTGCATTCACTGCTATGCTGAAGCTCCCTGATGCTGTAATAGTTAGACCAAGGTAGGTGTAGCTCATAGTGTGTCCTATAGTGGTATCACTGAGGGTAAACTGGTATTTGTTTTCCTGACATCTGGGTCTTTTCTGAAAAATCATGATGTTGGTTTTCTTTAGATTTACTGTTAGAGCCCAATTTTGGCAGTATTTGTCGAGTAGGTCTAGTTGTTGCTGTAATCCCTGTTCTGTGGGAGACAGCAGAACCAGGTCGTCCGCATCGAACAGGGACTTCACTTCTCCATCCAGGAGACGGAGACCTGGTGACTCGCTTTGCTCCAGCATGTCTGCTAATTCATTTATGTATATGTTGAACAGGGTCGGGCTCAAATTGCAGCCCTGCCGGACGCCTCTTCTCTGGGTGAAGAAATCGGTGCGTTTGTCTCCAATTTTGACCCCGCATTTGTTTTTCAGATACATTGATTTAATAAGGTCATAGACTTTGCCCCCTATTCCACACTGAAGAAGTTTATAATAGAGCCCTTCGTGCCATATAGAGTCAAAGGCTTTCTTGAAGTCGATGAAACAGGCGAATATTTTCCCATTTTTTGTTTGGTGTTTATGTTTTTCAATGAGGGTGTGAAGGGTATAGATATGGTCGGCGGTGCGGTGTTTTGGAAGAAAGCCTATTTGGTTTTTTCTGAGGATATTATGTTTGTTAAGAAAATCAAGTAATCTACTATTTAGAATACTGCAGAATAACTTCCCTAGGCAACTGTTGACACAGATGCCGCGGTAGTTATTTGGGTCTGATTTGTTTCCACTTTTATATATGGGGGAGATTAGTCCTTGGCACCAGATATCGGGAAAACAGCCTGAGCGTAATATGATGTTGAATAGTTTGAGTATCGCACCCTGCATCTCCATATTGCTGAACTTGAGCATTTCATTTTTGATGTTGTCTGGGCCACAGGCTTTCTTTAGGTGGAGAGATTTTGTTTTTGTGGCCAGTTCTTTCCATGTGATTGGGGAGTCTAGAGGGTTTTGGTTGTCTTTAATTGTTGCTTCTAATGTGTGGAGTTTTTCTGTGACCTGATGTTGACTTGGGTTTGTTTTGTTTTTTGGGATGTCTTTGTAGAGGTTTTCAAAATGTGTTCTCCAGATGTCGCCATCTTGGATTGGTAATGCTTGCAATTGTGTTGTACTCAGGTTATTCCACATTTCCCAGAATTGTTTTGGATTGGTGGAGTTTTCAATTTCTTCGAGTATTTTGTGGGTATAGTTTTGTGTTTTGTTCCTAATGGTGTGTTTATATCTTTTGAGGGTTTCATTGTATCTAGTACGTAGGTCCGGATTGTTTGGTTGCCGATGCTTTTGGTTTGATATTTTTCTCAGGTCTTTTCTGGCATTTTTGCATTCATAGATACATAGATACATAGAAGATAGGAGCAGGAGTAGGCCATTCGGCCCTTCGTGCCTGCTCCGCCATTCGATGAGATCATGGCTGATCTTTTAATTCAGTATCCCGTCCCCGCCTTCTCTCCGTAACCCTTAACCCCTTTTGCCCGTAGAAATATATCTAATTCCCTCTTAAATATATTTAATGAGCTGGCGTACACTGCCCTCTGTGGCAATGAGTTCCACAGGTTCACCACTCTCTGAGTGAAGAAATTCCCCCTCATCTCTGTCCTAAATGGTTTAGCCCTTATCCTTAAATTATGTCCTCTAGTTCTGTTCTCACCCGCCAAGGGAAACATTCCTTCTGCATCCAGTCTGTCTAGACCTGTCAGAATTTTATACACTTCTATGAGGTCCCCTCTCAATCTTCTAAACTCCAGTGTGTACATCCCTAAACTACATAGTCTCTCCTCATAGGTCATTCCCGCCATTCCTGGTATCAGCCTGGTGAATCGCCGCTGCACCCCCTCCATGGCAAGAACATCCTTCCTCAGATGAGGCGACCAAAACTGTACACAGTACTCGAGGTGTGGTCTCACCAGTGCCCTGTACAGCTGCAGCAAGGTATCCCTGTTCCTGTATTCTAACCCTTTTGCTATGAAGGCCAGCATACCGTTTGCCTTCTTGACCGCCTGTTGCACCTGCATGCTCGCCTTCAGTGACTGGTGTACAAGAACACCCAGGTCTCTCTGTACTTCCCCCTCTCCCAATCTATTGCCATTTAAATAATAATTTGCCCTCCCGTTCCTGCACCCAAGGTGGATAACTTCGCACTTGTCCACATTATAGTGCATCTGCCATTTATCCGCCCAATCGCCCAGTCTGTCCAAATCGCTCTGGAGCTTCCTGGTCTCTTCCTCTGAGCCCACCCCCCCTCCTAGTTTAGTGTCGTCTGCAAATTTGGAAATGCTGCATCCGACTCCCTGATCCAGGTCATTAATGTAAATTGTGAACAGCTGGGGGCCCAGGACAGATCCCTGTGGTACCCCACTTGTTACTGCCTGCCATTCAGAAAATGAGCCGTTTATTCCAACTCTCTGTTTTCTATCTGACAGCCAGTTCCCTATCCACGCCAAAACTTTCCCCTTTATCCCATGAGCCTCAATTTTCCATGCTAATCTTTTATGTGGGACCTTATCGAAGGCCTTTTGGAAGTCCAGGTACACCACATCTACTGGCTCTCCCCCATCTATTCTACCAGTTACTCCCTCAAAAAATTCCAATAGATTAGTCAAGCACGATTTACCCTTTGTAAATCCATGTTGACTCTGTCCTATCCTGTCCCCATTTGCTAAGTGCTCCGCTATTTCATCCTTAATGATGGACTCCAGCATTTTGCCCACAACTGATGTAAGGCTTACAGGTCTGTAATTACCTGCTTTTTCCCTACCCCCCTTTTTGAATAGTGGGGTAACGTTAGCTACCCTCCAATCCATCGGCACTGTTCCCGAGTCTAATGAATTCTGAAAAATCATCATTCGTGGTCAAACCATTTCATATTTTTATTTTGTCTTTTGTGATGCTTCCTCTTCTGTTTCACGAGGTCGGCTTTTACAGCTGCCTCATGGAAGATCATATTTATATCCTCTATGGCCGTGTTTACACCATCTCTGGTGATCTCATATAGATTTTCTTTAAATTTTGAAATTTTACTTGTGAGATCAGGTGAATTTAGTGCTGTGATGAATTTATCTCCACTGTCTGGGGGCCCATCTGTATGTCTGGTTTATTTTATGTAGCTTACTGTGTTCCTTTTTTGTGTCTGTAGTTTGGGCAGAAAGTTTAAGGTACACATTTATTTGGTTATGGTCTGAGAGGGGGGATTGCTGCCTGACAGTGAATGCGTTGATATCGCAGGGGTCCAGGTCAGTGATTGTATAGTCCACCACACTAGACCCAAGAGTTGAGGAGTATGTGAGTCTCCTAGGGAGTCCCCTCTGAACCTACCATTAACTATGTACAGGCCTAAGGCTCGGCAGAGTTGCACTACCTCCCTACCGCTTTTGTTTATTTCACGATCAAGGTTGTTCCGATTTGCGATGGCTGGTGTGACATCTAAAGGGGTCTGGCCAAACACATGGTTGTTTCCCTGTGGGTCTATGAAGTCAGGTTCACAACCGGTCCTTGCATTTAGGTCCCCACATATTATCACCTTTCCTTGGGCCTGGAAATGGCTGATTTCCATGTGGAGAGTATCAAATAACTCCTCTTCGAAATATGGCGAATCTATTGGAGGTATGTAGATCGCACATAAGTAAACATCTTTTTTTGCTATTCCTATATTTTTATCTAGTTTTAGCCATACGTGTGATTTCCCCTGTTTTACCGGTGAGATGTGTTTGTCCAGTTCTCCCTTATACCACACCAATATTCCCCCGGAGGTTCTGCCCTTGCGTGTTTTAGTGTTCTTTACTGAGGGCACAATGATTTCATGGTGCTCTCTCTTCCCCCTAGTCGCTCTCTCTCCTCCCAACCCAGTTGCTCTCTCTCTTCCCCCCCAGTCGCTCTCTCTCTTCCCCCCCCAGTCGCTCTCTCTCTTCCCCCCCAGTCGCTCTCTCTCTTCCCCCCCAGTCGCTCTCTCTCTTCCCCCCCAGTCGCTCTCTCTCTTCCCCCACAGTTGCTCTCTCTCTTACCCCCCAGTTGCTCTCTCTCTTCCCCCCAGTCGCTGTCTCTCTCCCCCCCGTCGTGCTCTCTCTTCCCCCCAGTCGCTCTCTCTCTTCCCCCCCAGTCGCTCTCTCTCTTCCCCCCCAGTCGCTCTCTCTCTTCCCCCCAGTCGCTCTCTCTCTTCCCCCCGTCGCTCTCTCTCATCCCCCCCAGTCGCTCTCTCTGTTCCCCCCCATTCGCTCTCTCTCTTCCCCCCCAGTCGCTCTCTCTCTTCCCCCCCAGTCGCTCTCTCTCGTCCCCCCCGTCGCGCTCTCTCTTCCCCCCAGTCGCTCCCTATCTTCCACCCCCAGTCGCTCTCTCTCTTCCCCCCCAGTCGCTCTATCTCTTCCCCCCCAGTCGCTCTCTCTCTTCCCCCCCAGTCGCTCTCTCTCTTCCCCCATTCGCTCTCTCGCTTCTCCCCCAGTCGCACTCTCTCTACCCCCCCAGTCGCTCTCTCTCTTCCCCCCCGTCGCGCTCTCTCTTCCCCCCAGTCGCTCTCTCTCTTCCCCCCCAGTCGCTCTCTCAATTCACAATTCACAATTCAAATCGCTTTATTGGCATGATAAGTTACATCTTATGTTGCCAAAGCATCAAAATACATTTGTGGTTTAGCACATAAACGCAGTTCTATTCATACAGTGTATAAACAGGTATATCCCTGAGTGTATAAATATACATTCGCATTGTTTATATATATTCTTTTCTTGGTTTACTGGTTGTCCCTCTGTTCATGGCAAGCTGTAACATAGTGTGCCGCCAGTGTTATACAGCTTCTCTCCTCTCCCAGTAGGAATGGGAGTTTTTGGTTGTCATTCAGATTTCTGAAATCAGGGCATATTTGTGAGAATTTTTGGTAGAAATTCTCCCTGATGCCCTGATATTTTCCGCAGGCTGTGAGGAAGTGCATCTCTGTCTCCACTACTCCCTGACTGCAGTGAGAGCATATCCTGTCTTCTCTTGGTAGCCTGGTCTGCCTGTGTCTGCCTTTTACGATCGCTAGGCTATGTTCGCTAAGTCTGTACCTTGTCAAGGTTCTTCTCAGTTTGTTATCCTTTACCATGGTCAGGTAATCAGCTATGTTGTATTGTTTGTTTAGGGCCAAGTAGCAATTGAGTTTGCTTTGGGTTTTTGTTGTTTCTGCCCAATATGTCAGATATTTTTCCTTTTGCTTAGCGACGATTGTGTTGGGTCGAATTCTTTGTGTTACCCTGTCACTGTCCTGGGGCTGGTTATTGTTAGTATTGTTAGTAGTTACTTCACTGAGTCCCAGGACTAGTTGACTGAGGGTATTCTTCTTTATGGTCAGCTCTTGGCATTTCAGGGCGTCGTAGTGATAGCATTGGGGATTGCTCATTTGTAGGTGATTCCAAAATTTGGTGGCTCTTTTTTGGATAGTGATTATTAATGGATATTGGCCTAGTTCCGCCCTGCATGCATTGTTTACTGTTTTCCTTTGAGTCCGGAGGATACTTTTACAGAATTCTGCATGTAGGATCTCAATTGGGTGTTTGTCCCATTTTGCAAATTCTTGTTGAGTTAGCGGTCCCCATACCTCACTGCCATAGAGTGCAATTGGTTCAATTACTGATTTGAAAATTTTGAGCCAAATGCTAATTGGGATTTCTATTTGGATTGATTTTTTGATGGCATAGAAAGCCCTTCTTGCTTTCTCTTTCAGTTCATTCACAGCCAGTTTGAAGTTTCCCGTAGAACTGATTTTTAAGCCCAAGTATGTGTAGTTCGTGGTTTGTTCAATTTTGGTTGTTCCTACTGTGAAATTTATTTTGGGTCCCTGATGTTTGGATCTTTGCTGGAACACAAGGACTTTGGTTTTTTGGGGATTTATTGTCAGGGCCCAAGTCTGGCAGTACGACTCCAGCAGGTCCAGGTTTTGCTGTAGCCCCTCTTTAGTAGGTGACAGCAGAACTAGGTCGTCTGCATAGAGGAGGAATTCAACCTTGGATTCATATAGGGTGAGGCCGGGTGCTGCAGATTGTTCAAGTAGTTTTGCCAATCCATTTATGTAAATATTAAAGAGTGTCGGTGAGATTGGCGAGCCCTGCGTCACCCCCCGCCCCTGTGGGAAGTATTTTGTTTGTTTGTCTCCAATTTTAACTGCACATTTGTTGTTTGTATACATTGATTTAATTACATCATATGTTTTCCCTCCTACCCCGCTTTCGATAAGTTTCAGGAATAAACCGTCATGCCAGATGGAGTCGAAAGCCTTCTGGAAATCTACAAAGCATGCGTAGATTTTGCTTTTGTTATGGTGAACGTGTTTGTCAATTAGGGTCTGTAGGGTGAAGATATGATCGGATGTTCTATAGTTTGGCAGGAATCCAATTTGGCTTTTACTCAAGACATTGTGCTCCTCAGGAAGTTTATAAGTCTTTTGTTTATGATGCTACAGAATACCTTCCCCAGGTTACTGTTTACACAGATGCCTCGATAGTTGTTTGGGTTGATTTTGTCCCCACTTTTGGATATGGGCGTTATGAGTCCTTTGTTCCAGATATCAGGGAAATAACCGACACTCAGAACCAAGTTGAAGAGTTTTAGGATAGCCAGTTTCATTTTGTGGTCTGTGTGTTTAATCATCTCGTTTAGTATGCCGTCTGTCCCGCAGGCTTTTCCTGGTCGCAGGTCCTTGAGTTTTTCAAGAAGTTCTTTTTCTGTTATTATGGCGTCCAGCGGGTTTTGCTTATCTTTTATGGCCATTTCTAGCTTTTCCAGTTTTTTGCATATTTGGTGTTGCTCTGGTCTTAGTGTGTTTTTCTGGTATAATTTTTCAAAGTGGTTTACCCATGTGTCCCCATTTTGAATGGCCAAATCGTCGTGTTGTTTTTTGTGCAGTGTTTTCAAGTTTTCCCAGTCTTCCCCCCAGTCGCTCTCTCTCTTCCCCCCAGTCGCTCTCTCTCTTTCCCCCCAGTAGCTCTCTTTCTTCCCCCCCATTCACTCTCTCTCTTCCCCCCCAGTCGCTCTCTCTCTTCCCCCCCAGTCGCTCTCTCTCTTCCCCCCGTCGCGCTCTCTCTTCCCCCCAGTCGCTCTCTCTCTTCCCCTCCCAGTCGCTCTCTCTCTTCCCCCCCAGTCACTCTCTCTCTTCCCCCCAGTCGCTCTCTCTCTTCCCCCCCATTCACTCTCTCTCTTCCCTCCCGGTCGCTCTCTCTCTTCCCCCCAGTCGCTCTCTCTCTTCCCCCCAGTCGCTCTCTCTCTTCCCCCCCAGTCGCTCTCTCTCTTCCCCCCCGTCGTGCTCTTTCTTCCCCCCAGTCGCTCTGTCTCTTCCCCCCCCAGTCGCTCTCTCTCTTCCCCCCCAGTCGCTCTCTCTCTTCCCCCCATTCGCTCTCTCTCTTCACCCCCAGTCGCAGTCTCTCTAGCCCCCCAGTCGCTCTCTCTTCCCCCCCAGTCGCTCTCTCTCTTCCCCCCAGTCGCTCTCTCTCTTCCCCCATCGCGCTCTCTCTTCCCCCCAGTCGCTCTCTCTCTTCCCCCCAGTCGCTCTCTCTCTTCCCCCCGTCGCTCTCTCTCTTCCCCCCCAGTCGCTCTCTCTCTTCCCCCCAGTCGCTCTCTCTCTTCCCCCCCAGTCGCTCTCTCTCTTCCACGCCTGTCGCTCTCTCTTCCCCCCCAGTCGCTCTCTCTCTTCCCCCAGTCACTCTCCCTCTTCCCCCTCAGTAGCTCTCTCTCTTCCCCCCCAGTCGTTCTCTCTCTTCCCCCCCATTCACTCTCTCTCTTCCCCACCAGTCGCTCTCTCTCTTCCCCCCCAGTCGCTCTCTCTCTTCCCCCCCATTCGCTCTCTCTCTTCCCCCCCAGTCACTCTCTCTCTTCCCCCCCGGTCGCTCTCTCTCTTCCCCCACAAGTCACTCTCTCTCTTCCCCCCCAGTCGCTCTCTCTCTTCCCCCACAGTCGCTCTCTCTCTTCCCCCACAGTTGCTCTCTCTTCCCCCCAGTCGCTCTCTCTGTTCCCCCCAGTCGCTCTCTCTTCCCCCCAAGTCGCTCTCTCTCTTCCCCCCCAGTCGCTCTCTCTCTTCCCACCCAGTCGCTCTCTCTCTTCCCCCCCAATCGCTCTCTCTCTTCCCCCACAGTCGCTCTCTCGCTTACACCCCAGTCGCACTCTCTCTTCCCCCCCTTCGCACTCTCTCTTCCCCCCAGTCACTCTCTCTCTTCCCCCCCCAGTCGCTCTCTCTCTTGCCCCCCAGTCGCTCTCTCTCATCCCCTCCAGTCGCTCTCTCTCTTCCCCCCAGTCGCTCTCTCTCTTCCCCCCATCGCGCTCTCTCTTCCCCCCAGGCGCTCTCTCTCTTCCCCCCCGTCGCTCTCTCTCTTCCCCCCCAGTCGCTCTCTCTCTTCCTCCCCAGTCGCTCTCTCTCTTCCCCCCCAGTCGCTCTCCCATCCCCCATTCGCTCTCTCTCTTCCCCCCAGTCGCTCTCTCTCTTCCCCCCCAGTCGCTCTCTCTCTTCCCCCCCAGTTGCTCTCTCTCTTCCCCCCCAGTCGCTCTCTCTCTTCCCCCCCAGTCGCTCACTCTCTTCCCCCCAGTCGCTCTCTCTCTTCCCCCCAGTCGCTCTCTCTCTTCCCCCCCGTCGCTCTCTCTCTTCCTCCCCCAGTCGCTCTCTCTCTTCACCCCCAGTCGCTCTCTCTCTTCCCCCCCAGTCGCTCTCTCTCTTCCCCCCATTCGCTCTCTCTCTTCTCCCCCAGTCGCACTCTCTCTACCCCCCCAGTCGCTCTCTCTCTTCCTCCCCAGTCGCTCTCTCTCATCCCCCCAGTCGCTCTCTCTTCCCCCATTTGCTCTCTCTTCCCCCCCAGTCGCTCTCTCTCTTCCCCCCCAGTCGCTCTCTCTTCCCCCCGAGTTGCTCTCTCTCTGCCCCCCCAGTCGCTCTCTCTCTTCCCCCCCAGTCGCTCACTCTCTTCCCCCCCAGTCGCTCTCTCTCTTCCCCCCAGTGGCTCTCACTCTTCCCAAACCAGTCGCTCTCTCTCTTCTGCCCCAGTCGCTCTCTCTCCTCCCCCCCAGTCGCTCTCTCTCTTCCCCCCCAGTCGCTCTCTGTCTTCCCCCATTCGCTTTCTCGCTTCTCCCCCAGTCGCACTCTCTCTACCCACCCAGTCGCTCTCTCTCTTCCCCCCCGTCGCGCTCTCTCTTCCCCAGTCGCTCTCTCTCTTCCCCCCCAGTCGCTCTCTCTCTTCCCCCCAGTCGCTCTCTCTCTTCCCCCCAGTCGCTCTCCCTCTTCCCCCCAGTCGCTCTCTCTCTTCCCCCCCATTCGCTCTCTCTCTTCCCCCCCAGTCGCTCTCTCTCTTCCCCCCCAGTCGCTCTCTCTCTTCCCCACCAGTCGCTCTCTCTCTTCCCCCCAGTCGCTCTCTCTCTTCCCCCCCATTCACTCTCTCTCTTCCCTCCCGGTCGCTCTCTCTCTTCCCCCCAGTCGCTCTCTCTCTTCCCCCCAGTCGCTCTCTCTCTTCCCCCCCAGTCGCTCTCTCTCTTCCCCCCGTCGTGCTCTCTCTTCCCTCCAGTCGCTCTGTCTCTTCCCCCCGCAGTCGCTCTCTCTCTTCGCCCCCAGTCGCTCTCTATCTTCCCCCCAATTCGCTCTCTTTCTTCCGACAGTCGCTCTCTCTCTTCCCCCCAGTCGCTCTCTCTCTTCCCCCCGTCGCGCTCTCTCTTCCCCCCAGTCGCTCTCTCTCTTCCCCCCCAGTCGCTCTCTCTCTTCCCCCCCAGTCGCTCTCACTCTTCCCCCCCTGTCGCTCTCTCTCTTCCCCCCCAGTCGCTCTCTCTCTTCCCCCCGATTCGCTCTCTCTCTTCCCCCCCAGTCACTCACTCTCTTCCCCCCAGTCACTCTCTCTCTTCACCCCCATCGCGCTCTCTCTTCCCCCAGTCGCTCTCTCTCTTTCCCCCCGTCGCTCTCTCTCTTCCCCCCCAGTCACTCTCTCTCTTCCCCCCCAGTCGCTCTCTCTCTTCCCCCCAGTCGCTCTCTCTTCCCCCCCATCGCGCTCTCTCTTCCCCCAGTCACTCTCTCTCTTCCCCCCCGTCGCTCTCTCTCTTCCCCCCAGTCGCTCTTTCTCTTCCCCCAGTCGCTCTTTCTCTTCCCCCCCAGTCGCTCTCTCTCTTCCCCCCCATTCGCTCACTCTCTTCCCCCCCAGTCGCTCTCTCTCTTCCCCCCCAGTCGCTCTCTCTCTTCCCCCCAGTCGCTCTCTCTCTTCCCCCCCCATTCGCTCTCTCTCTTCCCCCCCAGTCGCTCTCTCTCTTCCCCGCAGTCGCTCTCTCTCTTCCCCCCATCGCGCTCTCTCTTCCCCCCAGGCGCTCTCTCTCTTCCCCCCCGTCGCTCTCTCTCTTCCCCCCCAGTCGCTCTCTCTCTTCCTCCCCAGTCGCTCTCTCTCTTCCCCCCCAGTCGCTCTCCCATCCCCCATTCGCTCTCTCTCTTCCCCCCAGTCGCTCTCTCTCTTCCCCCCCAGTCGCTCTCTCTCTTCCCCCCCAGTTGCTCTCTCTCTTCCCCCCCAGTCGCTCTCTCTCTTCCCCCCCAGTCGCTCACTCTCTTCCCCCCAGTCGCTCTCTCTCTTCCCCCCAGTCGCTCTCTCTCTTCCCCCCCAGTCGCTCTCTCTCTTACCCCCCCAGTCGCTCTCTCTCTTCACCCCCAGTCGCTCTCTCTCTTCCCCCCCAGTCACTCTCTCTCTTCCCCCCATTCGTTCTCTCTCTTCTCCCCCAGTCGCACTCTCTCTACCCCCCCAGTCGCTCTCTCTCTTCCTCCCCAGTCGCTCTCTCTCATCCCCCCCAATCGCTCTCTCTTCCCCCATTTGCTCTCTCTTCCCCCCCAGTCGCTCTCTCTCTTCCCCCCCAGTCGCTCTCTCTTCCCCCCCAGTTGCTCTCTCTCTTCCCCCCCAGTCGCTCTCTCTCTTCCCCCCCAGTCGCTCACTCTCTTCCCCCCCAGTCGCTCTCTCTCTTCCCCCCAGTGGCTCTCACTCTTCCCAAACCAGTCGCTCTCTCTCCTCTGCCCCAGTCGCTCTCTCTCTTCCCCCCCAGTCGCTCTCTCTCTTCCCCCCCAGTCGCTCTCTGTCTTCCCCCATTCGCTTTCTCGCTTCTCCCCCAGTCGCACTCTCTCTACCCACCCAGTCGCTCTCTCTCTTCCCCCCGTCGCGCTCTTTCTTCCCCAGTCGCTCTCTCTCTTCCCCCCCAGTCGCTCTCTCTCTTCCCCCCAGTCGCTCTCTCTCTTCCCCCCAGTCGCTCTCTCTCTTTCCCCCAGTAGCTGTCTCTCTTCCCCCCCATTCGCTCTCTCTCTTCCCCCCAGTCGCTCTCTCTCTTCCCCCCAGTCGCTCTCTCTCTTCCCCCCGTCACGCTCTCTCTTCCCCCCAGTCGCTCTCTCTCTTCCCCTCCCAGTCGCTCACTCTCTTCCCCCCCAGTCGCTCTCTCTCTTCCCCCCAGTCGCTCTCTCTCTTCCGCCCCATGCACTCTCTCTATTCCCTCCCGGTCGCTCTCTCTCTTCCCCCCAGTCGCTCTCTCTCTTCCCCCCAGTCGCTCTCTCACTTCCCCCCAGTCGCTCTCACTCTTCCCCCCGTCGCTCTCTCTCTTCCCGCCAGTCGCTCTCTCTCTTCCCCCTGTCGCGCTCCCTCTTCCCCCAGTCGCTCTCTCTCTTCCCCCCCGTCACTCTCTCTCTTCCCCCCCAGTTGCTCTCTCTCTTTACCCCCAGTCGCTCTCTCTCTTCCCCCCCATTCGCTCTCTCTCTTCCACCCCAGTCGCTCTCTCTCTACCCCCCCAGTCGCTCTCTCTCCTCCCCCCGTCGCTCTCTCTCTTACCCCCCTGTCGCTCTCTCTCTTCCCCCCCAGTCGCTCTCTCTCTTCCCCCCGTCGCTCTCTCTCTTCCCCCCCGTCGCGCTCACTCTTCCCCCCAGTCGCTCTCTCTCCTCCCCCCCAGTCGCTCTCTCTCTTACCCCCCTGTCGCTCTCTCTCTTACCCCCCAGTCGCTCTCTCTCTTCCCCCCGTCGCTCTCTCTCTTCCCCCCCAGTCGCTCTCTCTTTTCCCCCCCATTCGCTCTCTCTCTTCCCCCCCAGTCGCTCTCCCTCTTCACCCCAGTCGCTCTCTCTCTTCCCCCCAGTCGCTCTCTCTCTTCCCCCCAGTCGCTCTCTCTCTTCCCCACCAGTTGCTCTCTTTCTTCCCCCCAGTCGCTCTCTCTCTTCCCCCCCAGTCGCTCTCCCTCTTCACCCCAGTCGCTCTCTCTCTTCCCCCCAGTCGCTCTCCCTCTTCCCCACCAGTTGCTCTCTCTCTTCCCCCCAGTCGCTCTCTCTCTTCCCACCCAGTCGCTCTCTCTCTTCCCCCCATTCGCTCTCTCTCTTCCCCCACAGTCGCTCTCTCTCTTCCCCCCCAGTCTCTCTCTCTTCCCCCCTTCTCGCTCTCTCTTCCCCCAGTCGCTCTCTCTCTTCCCCCCAGACGCTCACTCTCTTCCCCCCCGTCGCTCTCTCTCTTCCCCCAGTCGCTCTCTCTCTTCCCCCCATTCGCTCTCTCTCTTCCCCCCCAGTCGCTCTCTCTCTCCCCCCCATTCGCTCTCTCTCTTCCCCATCACGCTCTCTCTTCCCCCGAGTCGCTCTCTCTCGTCCCCCCCCCAGTCGCTCTATCTCTTCCCCGCCAGTCGCTCTCTCTCTTCCCCCCCAGTCGCACTCACTCTTCCCCCCAGTCGCTCTCTCTCTTCCCCCCCATTCACTCCCTCTCTTCCCCCCAGTCGCTCTCTCTCTTCCACCCCAGTCGCTCTCTCTCTTCCCCCCCGTCGCGCTCTCTCTTCCCCCCAGTCGCTCTCTGTCTTCCCCCCCAGTCGCTCTCTCTCTTCCCCCCCCAGTCGCTCTCTCTCTTCTCCCCAAGTCGCTCTCTCTCTTTCCCCCCATTCGCTCTCTCCCTTCTCCCCCAGTCGCTCTCTCTCTTCCCCCCCAGTCGCTCTCTCTCTTCCCCCCCAGTCACTCTCTCTCTTCCCCCCTGTCATGCTCTCTCTTCCCCCTGTGGTAAACCACTGTATTGTATATTGCCACCTCTGGGTGGCGCTGTGTATGGAGGCATGCCTCAGCTGACTCCACCCACCACTGTGTGGGTTTCGTTCAGACTTGTTCAGTCACTCACGAAGAAGCATGGTCTCTTCTTAGCTAATAAAAGCCTTATTCATCTCTTCTTTCGACTCATCATCTCTTCTTCGACTCATCACCTTTTATGAAGTAATTGATAAGCGTATCAATTTTATTAGCTAAAAGTTAAATGGCGACACCTGAGGAGCAACAACAGCAACGGATACAGCAGACATTGCTGAGAGCCCTCAGACCACCACGCCTGGACCTCGACCCTCAAGATGTGGGTGCATCAGCCAAGTTTGAACACTGGCTGAGCTGCTTTGAATCCTTCCTCGCAAATCTCACAGGTTACAGAGGAGGATCACAAACTGAAAATTTTGACCGCCCAGGTGAGCCATCAAGTATATATGCTAATCCGGGACTCTAATACGTACGTGGCGGCCCTCGAGCTACTAAAAGGGCAATATACGCGCCCAGTGAACACAATTTACGCCCGACACCTCTTGGGATCCCGCAGGCAGCAACCGGGAGAATCGGTAGGGGCATTTGCACGGGCGCTACTGGCACTCTGCAGAGACTGCGATTGTAAAGCGGTAACGGCTGTGGAGCACGCGCAGGGACTCGCCTGTGATGCCTTCGTCAGGGGCCTCCAGTCAGACCACACCCGGCAGAGACTGCTAGAAAGCAAGGAACCCGACCTGAAGACGGCCATTGCCCTTGCGCTCTCGTTAGAGGAGGCCCACCGAAACCTCGAGGCATACCCCCGTAACGGCGCCGAGACATGGCAATCGAAACCGTGGGACACGGGACCGCCGCCCCCGGCACCAACCGCTGCAGCGACCCAACCGAGACAGCAGCCTCCGGTAAGAACTGCTTCGATGCCCAGTAACCAGGCCCAAAAATGCTATTTCTGTGGCCAGTTAAAACATCCCAGAGCGCACTGCCCAGCTAAGACAGCTACCTGCTCGGGCTGCGGGAAGAAAGGCCATTACGCTAACGCCTGCAAGGGGAAGCCAGCCAGCAGCGCAGCGTGCGGGCCGTGGGAGCAGCCATCTTATCCGCCATTTTGTGTACCCCCGGCCGCATGGCATCCGCCGCCATCGTATCCAACGCACTCAACCGCCATTTCGTCACCGGAACCGACCACCGTCTCGGCGGATGACTATAGTGACTCACTAAGCCACATACTGGCCTCCGTGACGCTGGATCAAGGCCACCCTCACCATCTATCCAGCTCCATGATGGATATCGCGGTAAACGGCCGCGCCACCAGTTGCCTGATCGACAGCGGGAGCACAGAGAGTTTCGTCCACCCCGACACGGTACGTAGCCACTCCCTCACGATTCTGCCAACACACCATCGCATTTCTATGGCGTCCAAGTCCCAGTCAATGGACATCAGCGGCTACTGTGTGGTGACCCTGTCAGTAGGGGGCACTGAATATCAAAAATTTAAACTGCTAGTCCTGCCCTGTCTTTGCGCTGCCGTCCTGCTAGGGTTGGATTTTCAGTGCCACCTTAAGAGTGTCACACTAGCATACGGTGGACCCCTCCCCCCACTCACAGTCTGCAACCAACAACTTTTAAATCGCCCGCTGCAAACCACCTGCAGCCTTTCCACATTAAAAGTCCCCCCCCCTCCCCTGTTCGCTAACCTCACCCGCGACTGTAAACCCATCGCTACCAAAAGCAGGCGGTACAGTGCCGGGGACAGAGCTTTTATCAGCTCTGAGGTGGAGCGGCTCTTGAAGGAGGGCATTATCGAAGGTAGCACTAGCCCCTGGCGAGCCCAGGTTGTAGTCGTTAAAACCACTGCAAAACGCCGCATGGTAATCGACTACAGCCAAACCATAAACCGGTACACCCAGCTGGACGCGTACCCCCTCCCTCGCATATCTGATATGGTCAATCAGATTGCGCAATACAAAGTATTCTCCACCATCGACCTTAAGTCAGCGTACCACCAGCTGCCCATCCGCCATGAGGACCGCCAGTATACTGCCTTCGAGGCAAACGGCCGCCTCTACCACTTCCTTAGGGTCCCCTTCGGCGTCACCAACGGGGTTTCGGTCTTCCAAAGGGAGATGGACTGAATGGTTGACCAGAACGCGCTGCGGGCAACCTTCCCCTATTTGGATAACGTCACCATCTGCGGCCACGACCAGCAGGACCACGACGTTAATCTAGCAAATTTCCTCCGTACGGCCCAACGGCTGAACCTAACGTACAATAAGGAAAAATGTATGTTTCACACCAAGCGCCTGGCCATCCTCGGCTGCGTGGTGGAGAACGGAGTCATCGGGCCCGACCCCGACAGAATGCGCCCCCTAATGGAGCTACCCCTTCCCCACTGCCAAAAAGCACTGAAGAGATGCCTGGGGTTTTTCTCCTACTACGCCCAGTGGGTGCCCCTCTATGCAGACAAAGCCAGGCCCCTCATCAAAGCCACCTCCTTCCCCCTGACACCAGAGGCGTGTGCAGCCTTCACTCTTATCAAGAACGATATCGCGAAGGCCGCAATGCACGCGGTGGATGAGTCCATCCCCTTCCAAGTGGAGAGCGATGCCTCCGACTTCGCCCTAGCCGCGACCCTTAACCAGGCGGGCAGACCCGTGGCCTTTTTCTCAAGGACCCTCCAGGGCCCCGAGACGAGACACTCCTCCGTCGAAAAGGAGGCCCAGGCTATTGTAGAAGCGGTGCGTCACTGGAGGCATTACCTGGCCGGGAAACGATTTACCCTGCTCACTGACCAGCGTTCAGTAGCTTTTATGTTTAATAATAAGCAGAGGGGTAAAATCAAGAACGACAAGATCTTGAGGTGGAGAATCGAACTCTCCACCTACAATTATGATATCTTGTATCGGCCAGGGAAACTCAATGAGCCCCCAGATGCCCTATCACGTGGTACATGCGCCAACGCGCAGAGTGATAGGCTGCAGTCCCTCCACAATGACCTCTGCCACCCGGGGGTCACCAGGTTTTTCCATTTTATCAAATCCCGTAACCTGCCCTACTCCATCGAGGAGGTCAGGACCATGACCAAGAGCTGCCAAATCTGCGCCGAGTGCAAACCGCACTTCTATAGGCCGGACAGAGCAAGCCTGATCAAGGCCACCCGCCCTTTCGAACGCCTGAGCGTCGATTTTAAAGGGCCCCTCCCCTCCGCTGACCGCAATGTGTACTTCCTCAACATAGTTGATGAGTACTCCCGTTTCCCCTTTGCCATCCCTTGCCCAGACATGACCAGTACCACGGTCATCAAGTGTCTGAATGACATCTTCGCTCTGTTCGGGTTCCCCAGCTATATACATAGCGACAGGGGCTCATCGTTCATGAGCGACGAACTTCGGCAGTACCTGCTAACAAGAGGTATCGCCACGAGCAGGACCACCAGTTACAACCCCCGGGGGAACGGCCAGGTGGAAAGGGAGAACGCGACGGTTTGGAAGGCAGTCCTCTTAGCACTAAAATCTAAGGGCCTTCCGACCTCCCGCTGGCAGGAGGTCCTCCCTGCAGCGCTTCACTCCATTCGGTCACTGCTTTGTACTGCCACTAATGCGACCCCTCATGAGAAAATGTTCGTTTTCCCCCGGAAGTCTACATCGGGAACCTCGCTACCGGCATGGTTGACTTCTCCTGGGCCCGTCCTACTGCGGAGGCACGTGAGGACGCATAAAACGGAACCCCTGGTCGAGCGGGTGCACCTCCTACACGCCAACCCCCAGTATGCCTGGGTGACATACCCAGACGGGCGGGAGGACACGGTCTCCATACGAGATCTCGCACCCTCGGGTACCCCTGAATTACCACCGTTATCCCCCTTACCACCGTTATCCCCCTTACCACTGTTATCCCCCACCACCCCTCCCAACCCAACCCCTGCAGACGGCATGCCAAAGCCCCAGGAATCTTCGCCAACCACCCAGACACCAGACCCGACGTCGGATGCTGCAACACCACCGCCGCCACCACGACGATCAGGACGTCAGACAAGGCCTCCTGATAGACTTAACTTGTAGTACCCTTCACCCCGCCGGACTTCACATTAAACAAGGGGTGAATGTGGTAAACCACTGTATTGTATATTGCCATCTCTGGGTGGCGCTGTGAATGGAGGCATGCCTCAGCTGACTCCACCCACCACTGTGTGGGTTTCGTTCAGACTTGTTCAGTCACTCACGAAGAAGCATGGTCTCTTCTTAGCTAATAAAAGCCTTCTCCATCTCTTCTTTCGACTCATCATCTCTTCTTCGACTCATCACCTTTTATGAAGTAATTGATAAGCGTATCACCCCCCGGTCACTCTCTCTCTTCCCCCACAGTCGCTCTCTCTCTTCCCCCCCAGTCGCTCTCTCTCTTCCCCCCGAGTCGCTCTCTCTCTTCCGCCCCAGTCGCTCTCTCTCTTCCCCCCCATTCGCGCTCTCTCTTCCCCCCAGTCGCTCTCTCTCTTCCCCCCCAGTCGCTCTCTCTCTTCCCCCCCAGTCGCTCACTCTCTTCCCCCCAGTCACTCTCTCTCTTCCCCCCCATCACGCTCTCTCTTCCCCCCAGTCGCTCTCTCTCTTCCCCCCCGTCGCTCTCTCTCTTCCCCCCCAGTCACTCTCTCTCTTCCCCCCATTCGCTCTCTCTCTTCTCCCCCAGTTGCTCTCTCTCTACCCCCCCAGTCTCTCTCTCTCTTCCCCCCGTCACGCTCTCTCTTCCCCCCAGTCGCTCTCTCTCTTCCCCCCCAGTCGCTCTCTCTCTTCCCCCCATTCGCTCTCTCTCTTCTCCCCCAGTTGCACTCTCTCTACCCCCCCAGTCTCTCTCTCTCTTCCCCCCGTCACGCTCTCTCTTCCCCCCAGTCGCTCTCTCTCTTCCCCCCCAGTCGCTCTCTCTCTTCCCTCCCAGTCGCTCTCTCTCTTCGCCCCAGTCGCTCTCTCTCTTCCCCCCCCATTCGCTCTCTCTCTTCCCCCCCAGTCACTCTCTCTCTTCCCCCCCAGTCGCTCTCACTCTTCCCCCGTCGCGCTCTCTCTTCCCCGCAGTCGCTCTCTATCTTCGCCCCAGTCGCTCTCTCTCTTCCCCCCCCATTCGCTCTCTCTCTTCCCCCCCAGTCACTCTCTCTCTTCCCCCCCAGCCGCTCTCACTCTTCCCCCGTCGCGCTCTCTCTTCCCCGCAGTCGCTCTCTATCTTCCCCCCCAGTCGCTCTCTCTCTTCCCCCCCAGTCGCCCTCTCTCTTCCCCCCCAGTCGCTCTCTCTCTTCCCCCCATTCACTCTCTCTCTTCCCCCCCAGTCGCCCTCTCTCTTCCCCCCACAGTCGCTCTCTCGCTTCCGCCCCAGTCGCTCTCTCTCTTCCCCCCCAGTCGCTCTCTCTCTTCCCCCCCAGTCGCTCTCTCCCTTCCACCCCAGATGCTCTCTCTCTTCCCCCCAGTCGCTCTCTCTCATCCCCCCCAGTCGCTCTCCCTCTTCCCCCCCAGTCGCTCTCTCTCTTCCCCCCCAGTCGCTCTCTCTCTTCCCCCCCAGTCGCTCTCTCTCTTCCCCCCCAGTCGTTCTCTCTCTTCCCCCCCATTCGCTCTCTCTCTTCCCCCCCAGTCGCTCTCTCTCTTCCCCCCCAGTCGCTCTCTCTCTTCCACCCCATTCGCGCTCTCTCTTCCCCCGCAGTCGCTCTCTCTCTTCCCCTCCATTCGCTCTCTCTCTTCCCCCCCAGTCGCTCTCCCTCTTCCCCCCAGTCGCTCTCTCTCTTCCCCCCAGTCACTCTCTCTCTTCCCCCCAGTTGCTCTCTCTCTTTACCCCCAGTCGCTCTCTCTCTTCCCCCCCAGTCGCTCTCTCTCTTCCCCCCATTCGCTCTCTCTCATCCGCCCGTCGCTCTCTCTCTACACCCCCAGTCGCTCTCTCTCTTCCCCCCGGTCGCGCTCTCTCTTCCCCCCAGTCGCTCTCTCTCCTCCCCCCAGTCGCTCTCTCTCTTCCCCCTATTCGCTCTCTCTCTTCCCCCCCAGTCGCTCTCTCTCTTCCCCCCAGTCGCTCTCTCTCTTCCCACCCAGTCGCTCTCTCTCATCCCCCCAGTCGCTCTCTCTCTTCCCCCCCGTCGCGCTCTCTCTTCCCCCCAGTCGCTCTCTCTCTTCCCCCCCAAGTCGCTCTCTCTCCTCCCACCCAGTCACTCTCTCTCTTCCCCCTATTCGCTCTCGCTCTTCCCCCCCAGTCGTTCTCTCTCTTCCCCCCCAGTCGCTCTCTCTCTTCCCCCCAGTCGCTCTCTCTCTTCCCCCCCAGTCGCTCTCTCTTTTCCCCCGCATTCGCTCTCTCTCTTCCCCCCCCAGTCGCACTCTCTCTTCCCCCAGTCGCTCTCTCTCTTCCCCCCAGTCGCTCTCTCTCTTCCCCCCCGTCGTGCTCTCTCTTCCCCCCAGTCGCACTCTCTCTTCCCCCCAGTCGCTCTCTTTCTTCCCCACCAGTTGCTCTCTCTCTTCCCCCCAGTCGCTCTCTCTGTTCCCCCCCAGTCGCTCTCTCTCTTCCCCCCCAGTCACTCTCTCTCTTCCCCCCCATTCGCTCACTCTCTTCCCCCCCAGTCGCTCTCTCTCTTCCCCCCAGTCGCTCTCTCTCTTCCCCCCAGTCGCTCTCTCTCTTCCCCCCATTCGCTCTCTCTGTTCCCCCACAGTCACTCTCTCTCTTCCCCCAGTCGCTCTCTCTCTTCCCCCCGTCGCGCTCTCTCTTCCCCCCAGTCGCTCTCTCTCTTCCCCCCCAGTCGCTCTCTCTCTTTCCCCCCAGTCGCTCTCTCTCTTCCCCCCAGTCGCTCTCTCTCTTCCCCCCCCAGTCGCTCTCTCTCTTCCCCCCCCAGTCGCTCTCTCTCTTCCCCCCAGTCGCTCTCTCTCTTCCCCCCCAGTCGCTCTCTCTCTTCCCCCCCATTCGCTCTCTCTCTTCTCCCCCAGTCGCACTCTCTCTTCCCCCCAGTCGCTCTCTCTCGTCCCCCTCGTCGCGCTCTCTCTTCCCCCCAGTGGCTCTCTCTCTTGCCCCCCCAGTCGCTCTCTCTCTTCCCCCCCAGTCGCTCTCTCTCTTCCCTCCCAGTCGCTCTCTCTCATCCCCCCAGTCACTCTCTCTCTTCCCCCGCCATTCGTTCTCTCTCTTCCCCCCCAGTCGCTCTCCATCTTCCCCGCCAGCCGCTCTCTCTCTTCCCCCCGTCGCGCTCTCTCTTCCCCGCAGTCGCTCTCTCACTTCCCCCCCAGTCGCTCTCTCTCTTCCCCACCAGTCGCCCTCTCTCATCCCCCCCAGTCGCTCTCTCTCTTCCCCCCCATTCACTCTCTCTCTTCCCTCCCAGTCACTCTCTCTCTTCCCCCCAGTCGCTCTCTCTCTTCCCCCTCAAGTCGCTCTCTTGCTTCCCCCCCAGGTGCTCTCTCTCTTCCCCCCCAGTCGCTCTCTCTCTTCCCCCCCAGTCGCTCTCTCTCTTCCCCCCATTCGCTCTCTCTCTTCCCCCCCAGTCGCTCTCTCTCTTCCCCCCCAGTCGCTCTCTCTCTTCCCCCCCAGTCGCTCTCTCCCTTCCCCCCCAGTCGCTCTCTCTCTTCCCCCCAGTCGCTCTCTCTCATCCCCCCCAGTCGCTCTCTCTCTTCCCCCCCAGTCGCTCTCTCTCTTCCCCCCAGTCGCTCTCTCTCTTCCCCCCAGTCGCTCTCTCTCTTCCCCCCAGTAACTCTCTCTCTTCCCCCCAGTCGTTCTCTCTCTTCCCCCCCATTCGCTCTCTCTCTTCCCCCCCAGTCGCTCTCTCACTTCCCCCCCAGTCGCTCTCTCTCTTCCCCCCCAGTCGCTCTCTCTCTTCCCCCCCATTCACTCCCTCTCTTCCCCCGCAGTCGCTCTCTCTCTTCCCCTCCATTCGCTCTCTCTCTTCCCCCCCAGTCGCTCTCTCTCTTCCCCCCGTCGCTCTCTCTCTTACCCCCAGTCGCTCTCCCTCTTCCCCCTGTCGCGCTCCCTCTTCCCCCAGTCGCTCTCTCTCTTCCCCCCCAGTCACTCTCTCTCTTCCCCCCCAGTTGCTCTCTCTCTTTACCCCCAGTCGCTCTCTCTCTTCCCCCCCGTCGCGCTCACTCTTCCCCCCAGCCGCTCTCTCTCTTCCCCCCACAGTCGCTCTCTCTCCTCCCCCCCAGTCGCTCTCTCTCTTCCCCCTATTCGCTCTCTCTCTTCCCCCCCGTCGCTCTCTCTCTTCCCCCCCACTCACTCTCTCTCTTCCCCCCGTCGCTCTCTCTCTTCCCCCCCAGTCGCTCTCTCTTTTCCCCCCCATTCGCTCTCTCTCTTCCCCCCCAGTCGCTCTCTCTCTTTCCCCCAGTCGCTCTCTCTCTTCCCCCCCGTCGTGCTCTCTCTTCCCCCCAGTCGTTCTCTCTTCCCCACAAGTTGCTCTCTCTCTTCCCCCCAGTCGCTCTCCTCTTCCCACCCAGTCGCTCTCTCTCTTCCCCCCCAGTCGCTCTCTCTCTTCCCCCCCAGTCTCTCTCTCTTCCCCCCGTCTCGCTCTCTCTTCCCCCAGTCGCTCTCTCTCTTCCTCCCAGACGCTCACTCTCTTCCCCCCCGTCGTTCTCTCTCTTCCCCCAGTCGCTCTCTCTCTTCCCCCCCATTCGCTCTCTCTCTTCCCCCCCAGTCGCTCTCTCTCTTCCCCCCCAGTCGCTCTCTCTCTTCCCCCATCACGCTCTCTCTTCCCCCGAGTCGCTCTCTCTCTTCCCCCCCCCAGTCGCTCTATCTCTTCCCCGCCAGTCGCTCTCTCTCTTCCCCCCCAGTCGCACTCACTCTTCCCCCAGTCGCTCTCTCTCTTCCCCCCCATTCACTCCCTCTCTTCCCCCCAGTCGCTCTCTCTCTTCCACCCCAGTCGCTCTCTCTCTTCCCCCCCAGTCGCTCTCTCTCTTCCCCCCAGTCGCTCTCTCTCTTCCCCCCCAGTCGCTCTCTCTCCTCCCCCCCCAGTCGCTCTCTCTCTTCTCCCCAAGTCGCTCTCTCTCTTTCCCCCCATTCGCTCTCTCTCTTCCCCCCCAGTCGCTCTCTCTCTTCCCCCCCAGTCGCTCTTTCTCTTCCCCCCCAGTCACTCTCTCTCTTCCCCCCTATCGTGCTCTCTCTTCCCCCTAGTCACTCTCTCTCTTACCCCCCAGTCGCTCTCTCTCTTCCCCCCCAGTCGCTCTCTCTCTTCCCCCCGAGTCGCTCTCTCTCGACCCCCCAGTCGCTCTCTCTCTTCCCCCCCATTCGCTCTCTCTCTTCCCCCCCAGTCGCTCACTCTCTTCCCCCCCAGTCGCTCTATCTCTTCCCCCCCAGTCGCTCTCTCTGTTCCCCCCAGTCGCTCTCTCTCTTCCCCCCCGTCGCGCTCTCTCTTCCCCCCGGTCACTCTCTCTCTTCCCCCTATTCGCTCTCTCTCTTCCCCCCCTGTCGCTCTCTCTCTTCCCCCCCAGTCGCTCTCTCTCTTCCCCCCGTCGCTCTCTCTCTTCCCCCCCAGTCACTCTCTCTTTTCCCCCCCATTCGCTCTCTCTCTTCCCCCCCAGTCGCTCTCCCTCTTCCCCCCAGTCGCTCTCTCTCTTTCCCCCAGTCGCTCTCTCTCTTCCCCCCCGTCGTGCTCTCTCTTCCCCCCAGTCGCTCTCTCTCTTCTCCACCAGTTGCTCTCTCTCTTCCCCCCAGTCGCTCTCTCTCTTCCCCCCCCAGTCGCTCTCACTCTTCCCCCCCCAGTCGCTCTCTCTCTCCTCCCCCCAGTCGCTCTCTCTCTTCCCCCTATTCGCTCTCTCTCTTCCCCCCCAGTCGCTCTCTCTCTTCCCCCCAGTCGCTCTCTCTCTTCCCACCCAGTCGCTCTCTCTCATCCCCCCCGTCGCTCTCTTTCTACACCCCCAGTCGCTCTCTCTCTTCCCCCCCGTCGCGCTCTCTCTTCCCCCCAGTCGCTCTCTCTCTTCCCCCCCAAGTCGCTCTCTCTCCTCCCCCCCAGTCACTCTCTCTCTTCCCCCCAGTCGCTCTCTCTCTTCCCCCCCAGTCGCTCTCTCTCTTCCCCCCCAGTCGCTCTCTCTTTTCCCCCGCATTCGCTCTCTCTCTTCCCCCCCAGTCGCACTCTCTCTTCCCCCAGTCGCTGTCTCTCTTCCCCCCAGTCGCTCTCTCTCTTCCCCCCCGTCGTGCTCTCTCTTCCCCCCAGTCGCACTCTCTCTTCCCCCCAGTCGCTCTCTTTCTTCCCCACCAGTTGCTCTCTCTCTTCCCCCCAGTCGCTCTCTCTGTTCCCCCCCAGTCGCTCTCTCTCTTCCCCCCCAGTCACTCTCTCTCTTCCCCCCCATACGCTCACTCTCTTCCCCGCAGACGCTCTCTCTCTTCCCCCCAGTCGCTCTCTCTCTTCCCCCCAGTCGCTCTCTCTCTTCCCCCCCATTCGCTCTCTCTCTTCCCCCCCAGTCGCTCTCTCTCTTCCCCCAGTCGCTCTCTCTCTTCCCCCCGTCGCGCTCTCTCTTCCCCCCAGTCGCTCTCTCTCTTCCCCCCCAGTCGCTCTCTCTCTTTCCCCCCAGTCGCTCTCTCTCTTCCCCCCAGTCGCTCTCTCTCTTCCCCCCCCAGTCGCTCTCTCTCTTCCCCCCCGAGTCGCTCTCTCTCTTCCCCCCCCAGTCGCTCTCTCTCTTCCCCCCCAGTCGCTCTCTCTCTTCCCCCCCATTCGCTCTCTCTCTTCTCCCCCAGTCGCACTCTCTCTTCCCCCCAGTCGCTCTCTCTCTTCACCAACCGTCGCGCTCTCTCTTCCCCCCAGTGGCTCTCTCTCTTCCCCCCCCAGTCGCTCTCTCTCTTCCCCCCCAGTCGCTCTCTCTCTTCCCTCCCAGTCGCTCTCTCTCTTCCCCCCACTCACTCTCTCTCTTCCCCCCCATTCGTTCTCTCTCTTCCCCCCCAGTCGCTCTCCATCTTCCCCGCCAGTCACCCTCTCTCTTCCCCCCGTCGCACTCTCTCTTCCCCGCAGTCGCTCTCTCTCTTCCCCCCCAGTCGCTCTCTCTCTTCCCCACCATTCGCCCTCTCTCTTCCCCCCCAGTCGCTCTCTCTCTTCCCCCACATTCACTCTCTCTCTTCCCTCCCAGTCACTCGCTCTCTTCCCCCGTCGCTCTCTCTCTTCCCCCCCGTCGCGCTCTCTCTTCCCCCCAGTCGCTCTCTCTCTTCCCCCCCAAGTCGCTCTCTCGCTTCCCCCCCAGGTGCTCTCTCTCTTCCCCCCCAGTCGCTCTCTCTCTTCCCCCCCAGTCGCTCTCTGTCTTCCCCCCTTTCGCTCTCTCTCTTCCCCCCCAGTCGCTCTCTCTCTTCCCCCCAGTCGCTCTCTCTCTTCCCCCCCAGTCGCTCTCTCCCTTCCCCCCCAGTCGCTCTCTCTCTTCCCCCCAGTCGCTCTCTCTCATCCCCCCCAGTCGCTCTCTCTCTTCCCCCCCAGTCGCTCTCTCTCTTCCCCCCAGTCGCTCTCTCTCTTCCCCCCAGTCGCTCTCTCTCTTCCCCCCAGTAGCTCTCTCTCTTCCCCCCAGTCGTTCTCTCTCTTCCCCCCCTTCGCTCTCTCTCTTCCCCCCCAGTCGCTCTCTCTCTTCCCCCCCAGTCGCTCTCTCTCTTCCCCCCCATTCACTCTCTCTCTTCCCCCGCAGTCGCTCTCTCTCTTCCCCTCCATTCGCTCTCTCTCTTCCCCCCCAGTCGCTCTCTCTCTTCCCCCCGTCGCTCTCTCTCTTCCCCCCAGTCGCTCTCTCTCTTCCCCCTGTCGCGCTCCCTCTTCCCCCAGTCGCTCTCTCTCTTCCCCCCCAGTCGCTCTCTCTCTTCCCCCCAGTTGCTCTCTCTCTTTACCCCCAGTCGCTCTCTCTCTTCCCCCCTGTCGCGCTCACTCTTCCCCCCAGCCGCTCTCTCTCTTCCCCCCAAAGTCGCTCTCTCTCCTCCCCCCCAGTCGCTTTCTCTCTTCCCCCTATTCGCTCTCTCTCTTCCCCCCCTGTCGCTCTCTCTCTTCCCCCCCAGTCGCTCTCTCTCTTCCCCCCGTCGCTCTCTCTCTTCCCCCCCAGTCGCTCTCTCTTTTCCCCCCCATTCGCTCTCTCTCTTCCCCCCAGTCGCTCTCCCTGTTCCCCCCAGTCGCTCTCTCTCTTTCCCCCAGTCGCTCTCTCTCTTCCCCCCCGTCGTGCTCTCTCTTCCCCCAAGTCGTTCTCTCTTCCCCACCAGTTGCTCTCTCTCTTCCCCCCAGTCGCTCTCTCTCTTCCCACCCAGTCGCTCTCTCTCTTCGCCCCATTCGCTCTCTCTCTTCCCCCCCAGTCGCTCTCTCTCTTCCCCCCCAGTCTCTCTCTATTCCCCCCGTCTCGCTCTCTCTTCCCCCAGTCGCTCTCTCTCTTCCCCCGAGACGCTCACTCTCTTCCCCCCCGTCGCTCTCTCTCTTCCCCCAGTCGCTCTCTCTCTTCCCCCCCCATTCGCTCGCTCTCTTCCCCCCAGTCGCTCTCTCTCTTCCCCCGCAGTCGCTCTCTCTCTTCCCCATCACGCTCTCTCTTCCCCCGAGTCGCTCTCTCTCTTCCCCCCAGTCGCTCTCTCTCTTCCCCCCCCAGTCGCTCACTCTCTTCCCCCCCGAGTCGCTCTCTCTCTTCCCCCCCCAGTCGCTCTCTCTCTTCCCCCCCAGTCGCTCTCTCTCTTCCCCCCCATTCGCTCTCTCTCTTCTCCCCCAGTCGCACTCTCTCTTCCCCCCAGTCGCTCTCTCTCTTCACCAACCGTCGCGCTCTCTCTTCCCCCCAGTGGCTCTCTCTCTTCCCCCCCCAGTCGCTCTCTCTCTTCCCCCCCAGTCGCTCTCTCTCTTCCCTCCCAGTCGCTCTCTCTCTTCCCCCCACTCACTCTCTCTCTTCCCCCCCATTCGTTCTCTCTCTTCCCCCCCAGTCGCTCTCCATCTTCCCCGCCAGTCACCCTCTCTCTTCCCCCCGTCGCACTCTCTCTTCCCCGCAGTCGCTCTCTCTCTTCCCCCCCAGTCGCTCTCTCTCTTCCCCACCATTCGCCCTCTCTCTTCCCCCCCAGTCGCTCTCTCTCTTCCCCCACATTCACTCTCTCTCTTCCCTCCCAGTCACTCGCTCTCTTCCCCCCGTCGCTCTCTCTCTTCCCCCCCGTCGCGCTCTCTCTTCCCCCCAGTCGCTCTCTCTCTTCCCCCCCAAGTCGCTCTCTCGCTTCCCCCCCAGGTGCTCTCTCTCTTCCCCCCCAGTCGCTCTCTCTCTTCCCCCCAGTCGCTCTCTGTCTTCCCCCCTTTCGCTCTCTCTCTTCCCCCCCAGTCGCTCTCTCTCTTCCCCCCAGTCGCTCTCTCTCTTCCCCCCCAGTCGCTCTCTCCCTTCCCCCCCAGTCGCTCTCTCTCTTCCCCCCAGTCGCTCTCTCTCATCCCCCCCAGTCGCTCTCTCTCTTCCCCCCCAGTCGCTCTCTCTCTTCCCCCCAGTCGCTCTCTCTCTTCCCCCCAGTCGCTCTCTCTCTTCCCCCCAGTAGCTCTCTCTCTTCCCCCCAGTCGTTCTCTCTCTTCCCCCCCTTCGCTCTCTCTCTTCCCCCCCAGTCGCTCTCTCTCTTCCCCCCCAGTCGCTCTCTCTCTTCCCCCCCATTCACTCTCTCTCTTCCCCCGCAGTCGCTCTCTCTCTTCCCCTCCATTCGCTCTCTCTCTTCCCCCCCAGTCGCTCTCTCTCTTCCCCCCGTCGCTCTCTCTCTTCCCCCCAGTCGCTCTCTCTCTTCCCCCTGTCGCGCTCCCTCTTCCCCCAGTCGCTCTCTCTCTTCCCCCCCAGTCGCTCTCTCTCTTCCCCCCAGTTGCTCTCTCTCTTTACCCCCAGTCGCTCTCTCTCTTCCCCCCTGTCGCGCTCACTCTTCCCCCCAGCCGCTCTCTCTCTTCCCCCCAAAGTCGCTCTCTCTCCCTCCCCCCCAGTCGCTTTCTCTCTTCCCCCTATTCGCTCTCTCTCTTCCCCCCCTGTCGCTCTCTCTCTTCCCCCCCAGTCGCTCTCTCTCTTCCCCCCGTCGCTCTCTCTCTTCCCCCCCAGTCGCTCTCTCTTTTCCCCCCCATTCGCTCTCTCTCTTCCCCCCAGTCGCTCTCCCTGTTCCCCCCAGTCGCTCTCTCTCTTTCCCCCAGTCGCTCTCTCTCTTCCCCCCCGTCGTGCTCTCTCTTCCCCCAAGTCGTTCTCTCTTCCCCACCAGTTGCTCTCTCTCTTCCCCCCAGTCGCTCTCTCTCTTCCCACCCAGTCGCTCTCTCTCTTCCCCCCATTCGCTCTCTCTCTTCCCCCCCAGTCGCTCTCTCTCTTCCCCCCAGTCTCTCTCTATTCCCCCCGTCTCGCTCTCTCTTCCCCCAGTCGCTCTCTCTCTTCCCCCGAGACGCTCACTCTCTTCCCCCCCGTCGCTCTCTCTCTTCCCCCAGTCGCTCTCTCTCTTCCCCCCCATTCGCTCGCTCTCTTCCCCCCCAGTCGCTCTCTCTCTTCCCCCGCAGTCGCTCTCTCTCTTCCCCATCACGCTCTCTCTTCCCCCGAGTCGCTCTCTCTCTTCCCCCCCCAGTCGCTCTATCTCTTCCCCGCCAGTCGCTCTCTCTCTTCCCCCCCAGTCGCACTCACTCTTCCCCCCAGTCGCTCTCTCTCTTCCCCCCCATTCACTCCCTCTCTTCCCCCCAGTCGCTCTCTCTCTTCCACCCCAGTCGCTCTCTCTCTTCCCCCCCAGTCGCTCTCTCTCTTCCCCCCAGTCGCTCTCTCTCTTCCCCCCCAGTCGCTCTCTCTCTTCCCCCCCCAGTCGCTCTCTCTCTTCTCCCCAAGTCGCTCTCTGTCTTACCCCCCATTCGCTCTCTCTCTTCCCCCCCAGTCGCTCTCTCTCTTCCCCCCCAGTCGCTCTCTCTCTTCCCCCCCAGTCACTCTCTCTCTTCCCCCCTGTCGTGCTCTCTCTTCCCCCTAGTCACTCTCTCTCTTCCCCCCCAGTCGCTCTCTCTCTACCCCCCCAGTCGCTCTCTCTCTTCCCCCCGACTCGCTCTCTCTCTTCCCCCCCAGTCGCTCTCTCTCTTCCCCCCCATTCGCTCTCTCTCTTCCCCCCCAGTCGCTCACTCTCTTCCCCCCCAGTCACTCTCTCTCTTCCCCCCATCGTACTCTCTCTTCCCCCCAGTCGCTCTCTCTTCCCCCCCAGTCGCTCTCTCTCTTCCCCCCGTCGCTCTCTCTCTTCCCCCGTCGCTCTCTCTCTTCCCCCCCAGTCGCTCTCTCTCTTCCCCCCCAGTCGCTCTCTCTCTTCCCCCCATTCCCTCTCTCTCTTCCCCCGCAGTCGCTTTCTCTCTTCCCCTCCATTCGCTCTCTCTCTTCCCCCCCAGTCGCTCTCTCTCTTCCCCCCGTCGCTCTCTCTCTTCCCCCCAGTCGCTCTCTCTCTTCCCCCTGTCGCGCTCCCTCTTCCCCAGTCGCTCTCTCTCTTCCCCCCCAGTCGCTCTCTCTCTTCCCCCCAGTCGCTCTCTCTCTTCCCCCCCGTCGCGCTCACTCTTCCCCCCAGTCGCTCTCTCTCTTCCCCCCACAGTCGCTCTCTCTCCTCCCCCCCAGTCACTCTCTCTCTTCCCCCTATTCGCTCTCTCTCTTCCCCCCCTGTCGCTCTCTCTCTTCCCCCCCAGTCGCTCTCTCTCTTCCCCCCGTCGCTCTCTCTCTTCCCCCCCAGTCACTCTCTCTTTTCCCCCCCATTCGCTCTCTCTCTTCCCCCCCAGTCGCTCTCCCTCTTCCCCCCAGTCGCTCTCTCTCTTTCCCCCAGTCGCTCTCTCTCTTCCCCCCCGTCGTGCTCTCTCTACCCCAGTCGCTCTCTCTCTTCCCCACCAGTTGCTCTCTCTCTTCCCCCCAGTCGCTCTCTCTCTTCCCACCCTGTCGCTCTCTCTCTTCCCCCCATTCGCTCTCTCTCTTCCCCCCCAGTCGCTCTCTCTCTTCCCCCCCAGTCTCTCTCTCTTCCCCCCGTCTCGCTCTCTCTTCCCCCAGTCGCTCCCTCTCTTCCCCCCAGACGCTCACTCTCTTCCCCCCGTCGCTCTCTCTCTTCCCCCAGTCGCTCTCTCTCTTCCCCCCCATTCGCTCTCTCTCTTCCCCCCAGTCGCTCTCTCTCTTCCCCCCCAGTCGCTCTCTCTCTTCCCCCATCACGCTCTCTCTTCCCCCGAGTCGCTCTCTCTCTTCCCCCCCCAGTCGCTCTATCTCTTCCCCGCCAGTCGCTCTCTCTCTTCCCCCCCAGTCGCACTCACGCTTCCCCCCAGTCGCTCTCTCTCTTCCCCCCCATTCACTCCCTCTCTTCCCCCGTCGCTCTCTCTCTTCCACCCCAGTCGCTCTCTCTCTTCCCCCCAGTCGCTCTCTCTCTTCCCCCCATTCGCTCTCTCTCTTCCCCCCCAGTCGCTCTCTCTCTTCCCCCCAGTCGCTCTCTCTCTTCCCCCCCAGTCACTCTCTCTCTTCCCCCCTGTCGTGCTCTCTCTTCCCCCCAGTCACTCTCTCTCTTCCCCCCCAGTCGCTCTCTCTCTTCCCCCCCAGTCGCTCTCTCTCTTCCCCCCGAGTCGCTCTCTCTCTTCCCCCCCAGTCGCTCTCTCTCTTCCCCCCCATTCGCTCTCTCTCTTCCCCCCCAGTCGCTCACTCTCTTCCCCCCAGTCACTCTCTCTCTTCCCCCCCATCGCACTCTCTCTTCCCCCCAGTCGCTCTCTCTCTTCCCCCAGTCGCTCTCTCTCTTCCCCCCCAGTCGCTCGCTCTCTTCCCCCCCAGTCGCTCTCTCTCTTCCCCCCAGTCGCTCTCTCTGTTCCCCCCAGTCGCTCTCTCTCTTCCCCCCCGTCGCGCTCTCTCTTCCCCCCGGTCACTCTCTCTCTTCCCCCCCAGTCGCTCTCTTTCTTCCCCCCCATTCGCTCTCTCTCTTCCCCCCCAGTCGCTCTCTCTCTTTCCCCCCAGTCACTCTCTCTCTTCCCCCCAGTCGCTCTCTCTCTTCCCCCCGTTGCGCTCTCTCTTCCCCCAGTCGCTCTCTCTCTTCCCCCCGTCGCGCTCTCTCTTCCCCCCAGTCGCTCTATCTCTTCCCCCCAGTCGCTCTCTCTCTTTCCCCCCAGTCACTCTCTCTTCCCCCCAGTCGCTCTCTCTCTTCCCCCCCAGTCGCTCTCTCTCTTCCCCCCCAGTCGCTCTCTCTCTTCCCTCCCAGTCGCTCTCTCTCTTGCCCCCAGTCGCTCTCTCTCTTCCCCCCCCCATTCGCTCTCTCTCTTCCCCCCCAGTCGCTCTCTCTCTTCCCCCCCATTTGCTCACTCTCTTCCCCCCCAGTCGCTCTCTCTGTTCCCCCCAGTCGTTCTCTCTCTTCCCCCCGTCGCTCTCTCTCTTCCCCCCCATTTGCTCTCTCTCTTCCCCCCCAGTCACTCTCTCTCTTCCCCCTGTAGGGGGTTTCTCTTGCTCTTTCTGGTCTCCTGCCAGGCTTCGTGCAATAATTACCCTTGAGTGGTTCGACCCACTCCCCCCTACGGTTCTAGACCTTGGACTTAGGTGCAGAGAACAGTAGTGCAGAGAAAGAACTCAATAGACCAGGTTGAATAGCACGAAATGGATGCTTTTATTTTTAAACAGTTTGAAGCATTACAAAATACATGTCATAGGCACAGATTAAAGTTACTACAATCATGCACAAATTTATGAACTTGACTCTATGGAAATGGGGAACACACGGCACATCGAAAAAGGGGAAACACATTACGATTTCCCTTAACTCCCTCCCCTATACCTAAACTAAGTTTCGACCTGGGGAACTTGGGATCATGCTCACCACTCTCGAAATCGCGAGAAAGGGGGTTCGCAGCCTTTTTGGCACCGCTTTCCGTCGTCACGTGGATTTGGAAACTTCTGGCGCAGTCGATATTCTCTCCTCCCTCGAGGCGGTGGGGTAGACCCAGCCTCGATGAGCGCTCGTTAATGTTGTGTATGTAACCGTTTACCTTTAAGGGAACTATAGAATGTAACCGTTCGCCTTTTAGAGTACTACTTTAGGGTGGCACTATTTATTGGCTCATGTATACTGTAATACCGATAGTGACCACACCAGTATATAAGGGTTGGAATACGTTAACTAGGGCAGAAATCGCCCAGACCTCTGAATAGTAAAGACCTATTTTGTTTGTACTTCTAAAGTCTCTGAAGTTATTTACTGCACAACCTACAGACTTTACAGTGGCGACGAGTCCGATCGTACCCTGCGGCAAGACTAACCAGTAGCAGAGAGCTTCAAAAAGAAAACACGAGGCTCCGTCTACTAAAAGTATAGTACTTACTGGAAGCTGGAAGATTAACAGCAAAGCTGCGGCAGCAACAGGCACAGATTACCCTGCTACCACATCTTGAGCGAGCCAATCAGCCTAAAACAAGGCAGCCGAAGAGACTGTGAGTAGTTAAAACAAAAAAAACAAAAAAAAAACGGGGTAGAAGTATTTGGAGGAGAAGGGCAAAGCATTCGGGTCCAACGGCGTCGGGTGACAGCCGGACCGCGGGCAATGTGAGAAGCCGTGCAGCAACCGCCGCCACGAAGCGCTGAGCCTGCGAGTAGGCGCGGGAGTGTCAGAGCCGAGAGCCGCGCGAGCGGGGGAGCCAGAGCCGAGCGGGAGGCGTTGCAAGCCAGCGATCGCATCTCCAGATAAGGGCCGAGAGCCGCGAGAGCGATCGGATCTATAGATAAGGGCCGCACTCGGGCTGACAGACGGCGTCGGGGGACCGGGTGAAGACCGCCAAGCGCGGGAAAACCGCCATTGAAGTGGGCGGGGAGAGCGAGAAGCGCGGGAAAGCCGCCATTTTTCGGGAAAAACCGCTGAAGAAGAAGGAAGAAGCGGGAAACCGCCATCTTGGAAATTATTAAGAATTTCAGAAAAGTAATAAGTAAAGAAATACTTGTGTTGTTCTCGAGAAGAGAAGATGCCTAAACGAGGTAATATCACCAAATGCTATCATTGTGGGAAGTCAACACACGACCAAAAGCAATGCTGGGGTAAAAACCATGAATGCTGGAAATGTGGCAAGATCGGGCACATAGCTAAAGTGTGCCGGTCAGGAACGACGTGCAACAATAATGAGTCCTCACAAAAATGGGACAGAAAGGTACATGACGCAAATAGGAAGAGTCTGAAGGAACAGAAGTCGGACACACACGCCAAAGGCAGAGGACTGGACGGTCTAAGAATTCACAACGTGAGCAATGAAGCCGACCGTCAAACTATTTGGATAACGCTACCGATTGAAAAGGTCCCAGTAAAAATGGAAGTGGACACCGGATCGGCGTTGACGGTCATGAATAAGCATGACTATCAAAAGTTTTTCAAGCATATTCCACTACGGAATGCGGATCTGATACTGAAGACATACACGGGGCAAAAAGTATTCCCCATCGGGAAGATAGAGGTCAAGGTGAAATACAAAGATAAAGTTCACCACCGGTTGGAGCTGTATGTGTTGTCTGAGGGAGGCCCACCACTTCTGGGACGGGAGTGGATCCGGAAAATAAAGATGGATTGGCATGCACTAAACACCATGACGGTGGAGCCCGAAAAAGAGGACGTCAAACCTGAACGGTTGGCCAGAATATTAGACGAAGCTAAAGAGGTATTCCAGCAAGGACTGGGAAAGCTACGAGGTATTAAAGCAAAGGTCAAGATTGCAGAACATGCAAGCCCAAAGTTTTGTAAGGCCAGGTTGGTACCGTATGCAATACGACCAGCAGTGGAGGCAGAACTAGAAGAACTTGAACGATCAGGGGTTCTGTCAAAAGTAGACCACAGTGAGTGGGCCACGGCCATTGTACCCGTCATGAAATCCTCACCAAGTAGTAAGCCAGGGGGACCGGGGAAGGTCCGTATCTGCGGGGATTTCAAGATCACAGTGAACCCGGTGCTTCAGTCGGTACAATACCCGCTGCCAAGGATTGAAGATATTTTCGCTTCGTTGGCTGGAGGAAAACACTTCACGAAGATAGACCTAGCTCAGGCATATTTACAGATGGAGGTTGAGGAAGAGTCACGCCAATACCTAACTATCAATACCCACAGAGGGTTGTACCGTTATAACAGACTGGTCTTTGGAGTGGCTTCGGCACCAGCAATTTGGCAGAGGGCCATGGAACAGGTGTTACAAGGAATTCCAAGCACGCAGTGCTATTTGGATGATATCCTAATCACGGGAATGGATGAAGAGGAACACCTCACGAATTTGAAACTGGTACTCACCAGGTTAAAGGAGTATGGCCTTAGGGTTAACCGCAATAAGTGTGAGTTTTTCCAAAAACGAATCTCATACTGCGGTCATATCATTGACCGCGAGGGACTACATAAATCACCGGAGTAGAAGCAGTCGTGAAGGCTCCCGCTCCAGGGAACGTGTCACAGTTACGATCATTCTTGGGGTTAATCAATTACTACCACAAGTTCCTACCAAATTTGTCCACGGTGCTGCATCCACTGAATGAGCTGTTGCGAAAGGAGACACCATGGAAGTGGAGTGAGGAGTGCAAAAAGGCTTTTCGCAGAAGCAAGGAGTTGATTACCTCTGAAGAAGTGTTGGCTCATTTCAACCCAGCATTACCCCTTCGGCTGGCGTGTGATGCTTCACCGTACGGAATTGGAGCAGTACTTTCGCACAGGCTACCAAATGGCTCGGAAAGGCCAGTGGCTTTTGCGTCCCGATCTTTGACACCCGCGGAGCGAAATTACGCCCAGATAGACAGGGAGGCCCTCAGTCTTGTGTGGGGCGTGAAGAAATTCAACCATTACTTGCAATGTAAGAGGTTCACATTGCTGACAGACCACCAGCCGTTGGTGTCCATATTTAACCCGAACAAGGCCGTGTCCAACATGACAGCACAAAGGCTACAAAGATGGTCAGTCTTACTTGGGGCACACCAGTATGATATTGAATACAAACGGTCCAAGCAACATGGAAACGCTGATGGGCTATCACGCTTACCATTGCCAATGGTAGAAGAAGCGAGGACAGTAGACCCAGTAGAGTTGTTCCACTCATCAATAGTGGAGTGTTTGCCGATCACGAACTCAATGATCGAAAATGAGACAAGGAATGACCCGACTCTTTCACGAGTCTATGACTTAACGGTAGAGGGATGGCCAGCGCAGTGCGAACCAACACTGCAAGCATTCGCACAGAGGAAAGCACAACTGTCTGTGTGTCGAGGAACCCTGATGTGTGGGTCTAGAGTGGTGATTCCACCCAAACTCCAAAAGAAAATACTCAAGGAGCTGCACGAAGGACACCTGGGGGGCGTAAAGATGAAGAACCTAGCTAGGGCGTTTGTGTGGTGGCCAGGCATCGATGGGGACATAGAGGAGATAACGAAGAATTGCCTAGGATGTCAGAGGGTTCAGAACGCGCCACCACAGGCTCCTCTGCACCCATGGGAGTGGCCCTCATCTCCCTGGCAAAGAGTACACATCGACTTTGCGGGGCCTTTCATGGACTCGATGTTCTTAATAGCGGTAGATGCCCACTCCAAGTGGCCGGAAGTAATTAAGATGACCACCACCACGACGGAAAAAACCATTACGGTGCTAAGGACAATGTTTGCACGGAATGGTCTGCCAGAACAGGTCTGTTCCGATAATGGGCCGCAATTTGTGTCTGAGGAATTTAAGAAATTTCTAAAAAGCAATGGGGTTAAACATTACACATCAGCCCCATACCATCCCGCCTCCAATGGACTGGCTGAAAGATTTGTCCAGACCTTCAAGAAGGCCATAAAGGCCATGAGTAATGAAGACATAAGTTTACAGCATAAGGTGGATAGCTTTTTGTTGGCCTATCGAAATGCAACACATGCGGTCACGAATCAAACTCCCGCAATGATGTTTTGCAATAGACGCCTAAGATGCCGGCTGGATTTGCTCAAACCAAACGTAAGAAGGGACGTAGAGAACCGGCAATTCCAGGGCATGAATGAAAGGGCCACCAGATCTTTCCAGATGGGGCAACAAGTTTTGGCCCGGGACTACCGTACGGAGAAATGGCAGCCTGGAACTATTAAAAAAAGGCTAGGACCGTTGATGTACACGGTGGACATTGGGGACAAGGTAATAAGGCGCCATGTTGACCAGATCATAGGGTCCGCCACAAATGAACAGCCGACTTCACCACCTTACCCGAGTAATGTTGAAACTGAAGTACCCAGAACACCTACTTCTGATCTAGTAATACTAGAATCAGATAAACCTGACACTGTTGTTCCAGCTGAATCGACTTTACCAGAGACACCTACTGGACCGCTGGGAATGACGACACCACTGCGGCGTTATCCGGACAGAATCCGGAAACCTCCACAGAGACTGAACCTGTAAACTGTTTCCACTAAGAGTATGTTGCAACTGTTCCTACGGAGACTGAATCTGTGATCTGTTTTGACATGAAGTTATATATGTTATTATGTTATGTTAAACATGAAGTTATATGACGTTGACTCCATCGAGAGTATATCTGCAAACTGTATATATAAGTTGAAGATTGTATGTTTAACGGGATTCTGTAAGTAATAAGCTAGAAAGGGAGGAGTGTTGTGTATGTAACCGTTTACCTTTAAGGGAACTATAGAATGTAACCGTTCGCCTTTAAGAGTACTACTTTAGGGTGGCACTATTTATTGGCTCATGTATACTGTAATACCGATAGTGACCACACCAGTATATAAGGGTTGGAATACGTTAACTAGGGCAGAAATCGCCCAGACCTCTGAATAGTAAAGACCTGTTTTGTTTGTACTTCTAAAGTCTCTGAAGTTATTTACTGCACAACCTACAGACTTTACAGTTAAGGTTGAGATCCACTAAGTCAATTTGGATTCATGGAGCAGACCCAGATGCAGGCTATGCACTTGGGAGAATCTTGTGGCATCGATCGCCGGTTCTCCAGAGGGTTTCTTCTCCGTCGGCCTGGGTCGTCGATGATCTCCCGACCCCAGTACCCGGGCCACCCTCGTCGTCTTCTCGTCGTGGCCGAGCCTTGTTTGGCTGAACACCGACCACGTTGTCCTTTTACCGAAACCGTCCGTCTTTAAAAAAAAACGAAAACGTTTTCATCGATCTGCCGAAGTGGAAGAGGCGCCGATCCGGGCACCGTCCGCCCTTCGTTCGTTCCTCGTAGAAGAAAGTTCTTGAAGAAATGGAAGCCTGAAGTCGCCCAACAAGAAGCCGTGACAGTGAAGAAGAAGTTGTTCAAGTAACCCGGAGTCCGAAGTAACTTAGATGGACTTTCAATCCATAGTTATACTCTTTTGGGACAGTCTTATCTCCCGCCAAATCATAGTCCTGTCTTTGTATTAATTTTGGCGGGCAGAAATCTCTGCAGGGGTGCTTTGTCTTGTAACGGAGCCGGTGATAACTTAAACTGGCCTTCCTGGCCGATAATGTCTTTCAATGTCTTTTGCATTGTCACCGTGGCTCGGTTCGCATATTGATCGGTCCAGACATTTTCCTTGATGGCTGCTAAACGGTTTTTCCTTTGTACGATAAATGGGTATAAGTGTTTTTACATTGTCCGCCCATATCTTGATGGGCCCCATCCTGTACTTATAATCCATTGAATATGTATGCTGTTGCCCTGAGTTTCGGTTCCCAGAGACTGGCTTTCGTGGGCTCACTGTCTTCAATCCACAAGCCTGTCTGGCTTGCAGTAACAGAAATAAAATGGTTCATAAACTGATCACGGGGCCTGGCGGCCATTTTGTATGCCCTTTTATCAAAGGTTTTTCTGTGCAAGCTTACTTTGGTCAATAAACAGTCTTATTTTATCCAGTTTTCTTGCGTGATTTTTGCTGAAAATTGCGAATCTTACAGGCCCCCCTGTGATACTGATAGCTTGCTTAAAGTATCAATAATCCTTGATGAGCAAATTTTCCCTGATTCCCCACATCCAAACATTCCTGGCACTTAACTATCTATGCCCCTCACGACACATGCAGTTCCCATTTCCGGAGAAAATGAAAATTACCTCATGCACATTTGGAATCATAGACAGCAAAACTTAAACTATAACATCTTCACCTGTCAGATGGGCAGGGGTTGATACCCTTTTGCGCCATCTGCATGCATCTTTTATTAATCCAAAAAACTTACTAACAACTAATAACATAACCATACTTATTTCCTTATAACCCAAAACAATCAAAAAAAAAAAAAAAAAAATTTTAAATGGAGGGACGCTTAATCTTATACTAGCAGCTTAGAGTGGGGTATCTGCTTCCCCCATCTGCACATAGCGTTCTCTCCATTCTCCTGTGTTCTCGTGCCTCTGGAGGCGTTTGCCTCTTTTGCAATGCACGAAGAGCAAAAATATCACAATCAAAACCTGACATACTACTAGGATATGGGATGCTATTCTAATCCAGGCGGGGACCTCTATGTTGGTGAACAAGTCCCACTATGGTGGGATGGTTATGTCCAATATGTCTTTTCCTATCTCTAAAGTCTTCTGCTCCAGTGTATAGAAATGTTTCTGCGAAACTATAACGGCTTTTAAAACCTTGGTGAGGTGTTCGGGAAGAGGGGGAATGACATAACCAAAATGCGCGACAAATCGTTGTAAGTCTGTGAAATTCTCTTTGATAGTGATGTGTACAGTGGAGGGCGCAGGAATGGGAACAATTCGTTGTTGTGCCACTTGAACCTCGGCCCTGGGTTTGAAACAGAAACTGCTATCACCGACCGAACACCACTCGTGTTGTCCATATCGGTACTGAGGCGCTGCAGTGGTGACGCAGTATGTCCCACCCCCGATATATGCTACCTGTGGGGGCACATGGTCCTCTGCCATTGCCTCCATGGTGCAATTCACCGGCTTCGCGCTAGCGGTTCTGAACCCGCACTGTGGTTTCAAAAAGGCATTCAAGTGCTGGGGACACAGGATGATGTGTGCTCCCCGGCTCCGACATCCCGAGAGGTCGGTGCCTGTCATCGTACGCTCCCATCTGATGACGTAAGGCGGGACCACTGCGTAACGAATGTGTGCGCCCCCCTGAATGACTCCAATGTTCTCTACTCTGTATACCGGGGCGGGCTTTGCTGCGGGACCCAACACCGGCATTCTTACTACTATTCCCATAATAGTGTGATTCGAATGTCCGCAGTCCACTGGAACTGGGTATGCTTCTGCGGCTAGTCTGAGCTGGCACGGGCTTAATGCATTCTCAAAAGGGTGGAGCGCTTGCAAGTGCTTGTTGCTGATCCAGGACGGGACCAAACCCTGTTTTAAATCCTCAAGATTACTGCGGCCCTCGCCCAATAACCACGCCCCGTACAGCACACAGGCCTCGTTTTGCGCAGCTTGATCGGACGCATTCCGATCCTCCTTAATGAGTGCATTTACCGTTCTCGCGTGTTTCTCCAGCTCAGCAATTATGTCCTTAAAGTGTAGTGTCATGGCCTGGTCCTCATGCAACTCAGAACCCACGACCTTGTTTTCGTCTGTCAATATGTCCCTTAACTGGGCTTTTAAACCGTTGATCTGTGTCTGCAGCTCCACGTTATCTAAAGCGTTGACAACAGATGTCCCGGTATTAAAAGCAGTGAATATGTCATTTACAGTACCCCTTCTTTGCCTCCCGACTCGATCCAAAACTTCTGGCGGTGTGGTGTATAATTTGTCTCTGTCGATGTCGGCAAAGTCAAATTCGTAAAATTGTCTAAACATACTGGTTAACAGGACCTGGTATAATTGTTCCGTTTCTTTGGGACACCACTCCGGCAATCTTACCTCAGTGAGATTTAAAATCACTGAGGCCACCGCGTAGTGTACCCCTTGGTACAGCACCTGACCGGTGGGTACCAATACTAAACCGTTCCCGGGTCCCTTGGTGGTGGTTGGGCACCCTCCTTTCTGGGCTAGTGCTACCGGAAGCGTGGGCAGGGGCTTGCGTGGGCGGGTGATGAGTTCAGTGGCGTTCACCGGAATAGGGGAGTATGGGGCTCCGCACGCTCGAGTGCTAACATCCCATCTCATCCCCTTCCCTTCATCCTGCCACTGCCTCTGGAAGAAGATGGACACGCCCTTGGGGCAGACGCGTCTCGAACCCCACATACAGACATATATTCCCTCATCCGGTTCCCACCATTTGTCCCAACACACACGTAATTGTCCGTGAGTTCCCGTAATAGTCCGATGGGTATTATTACCCAGTCGCTCCCACTCGACCGTAGAGTTTCTCATGTCCTTTCCCAGCTTTCGTAGCCACCACCATCGCCTTGGTGGTACGTTCCCATTGCACACCAGACAAATCCTCTTTCCCACGGTGACGCTGACTCTGGGCGCTAGGATCCTCACTCGAGGGCACGTTAATGAAGTCTCTTGGTAGGCAAAACCGAAATTGCTGGAATATTCCATAGAATTCGTTCCCAGCCAACCTGGCCATCTCCCTTGGTGGAAGTAGGTGGCGGTTTCCTCTACCTCTCGCTCCCCCGTCCCATCCGTTGCGATGGGGGCCGTGTCCCCGGAGCACCCGAAAATGATGACGTCCTTGGTGCGGCCTCGGTAGGCCCACCCGCACCCGATCGCCATGAACGCGACGACAATCCTTTCCATCGTATCCCAGGTTTCTGTAACCAACAAAATGATGTAGCCGGGCTCCCGATAGGTGCTGGCCTAAATTAATTGGACGCGCGGGTTCCTGGACCCCGCTCCCTAACAAACACACATACCGGGCAGACTTCAAAATTGTACTCTTAACACCATATACTTTACATTCCTTAAACTATGACCATAATTACCTATCTTAACTTATGTACAGCGCCGCCCTGTGAGGTCTGTCGTGTGCCACACCCTGCGGTGGGGCTGCATTGATCTTTGGCCTTGATCCCCCGCAGCCTGTCGCTGCTGAACGGGGATCATGTCTTCCTGGGGCTGCTTTAAACCGTGGTTGGGGAGGATGGGGAGAATCTGGCCAAAATTTTCTGGGCTGGGGCGCTCGAGCTGACCTACGAGGGGCTGCTTTGGGTTGGGCTCCCGGGGCCGATGGACCTGGGGTCGTGACTGTTACCGTCACAGCCTGTGGTTCCTCCACAGCTGCCGGCTCCAGCTCCCCTCCCTCAGGCTCCGCCCCCCCGGGGTCGGGATCTGTGGCTTCCGACTCCACCTCACCTGTCCCTACAGGTAACGAGTCTCCACCCCCACTCCCTACCTCCCCCAAGCTTGAGTCGAGGGCGGGACTGCCGTCCTCTGACTCTTCCTCCTCCGTGATTGGGTCTAAAGCGAGGTTGAGCTGTTCGGGCTCTCCCCTGCCTAAATCCCATTCAAAAGATGAGACCTCCCACTCCAATGGGATGGCCTCTCCCTTCACGCAGGCTACTGCTCCAGCCTGTGTGGTCTGTGACTCTGTTACAGGCTGAGGATCTTTGTTCTCAGACCTGGTCCCCTTTGGTGGCCCTGGTGTACCCGGTTTAAACAGTTTACACTGGTTGATGTGAAACCATTTGGTACGTCGGGGCGTCTTCACTGCATAAACCATGGGGCTGGCTTTGTCTACAATGCTGTATGGCCCCATGTGTTAAGTATGTGTATTGTATTGAACAATTAACACAAAGACTTAAACGTATAACTCAAACAGGCCTTTACTGGTTGGAGGTAGGGACTGCACATAGGTCTTTACTTCATGCCCACAGGCGGGAACTGAGGGGGATCAGTACCCCCAGTACTATTTATACCCCTATGGCCAGGAGTGGTACTGCGTATCACTACGCCCAACAAGTAGTGCAGTCCTGTCCATAGGTTCAAAGTAGCACACATATTACATACACAACATTCCTCCCTTCCTAGCTTTACAGTCATCTCCCCATTTAACATAACGTAATAACATATATACATATATAACTTCAGGTTTACATAACAGAATAACATAGATACATAGATAACTTCATGTCAAAAACAGATCACAGATTCAGTCTCTGCGGAAAACAGTTCACAGATTCAATCTCTGTGGTGTAGTCGGTTCACGTTGCTAGAGTGACTCATTCAATAGTCCTTCCATGGATTTAACAGTTTGAACTTCCGAACTGAATTGGCTCCGTTCGGAGGGACCACGTGTGTGATCTGGTAGAGGTGATAATGGTTCAGATGGGTCATCTTCTGTTTTTACTTTTCCTTTTCTGCTTCTTGGAGACTCTCTGGGCTCCATTGTCAGCTGCCACAGCTGCCAGCTGCATGCGCAGTTCCTCCTTCTCTTCCTCCTGTTTCCGTCGTAGAGCCAGCTTCTCCCGATGTTCCGTAGACTTTTGGTGCTCCTCCATGATTTCTGCACTTTGGGAGTCGAAGTTACAAGCTGGGCAGGACAGGACATCGTAATATTCGGTGTCGTCCTGAGCTAGACCAGTGAGAGGGTCGTCTATTTCCTCCATACCTAGCTGGACGTTAGCCAGCTCTTGTTCCAAATCCAGACATCTTTCCTGAAGAGACTTCTTCATGTGTACCTCTGCATCCAGCTTTTTCTGGGCTTTCAGCAAGTCGTTTACTAGTGACCTCATTTGTGATTTTAATACTTCAACTTCCTTTGGAGATTGATTGATCGGACTATGCAATCCCTCTACCGGAGCAGCTGTTTCAGCGGTCTGTTGTTCTACGTTGACGTGAGTCAGCGTACTTTTGGCATCCAAGGGCTGCTCTGTTGCAGTCATCTCAGTCTGTGTTGCCACCTCAGCTCTTCCAATAACCTTTGAGAGCTCCGAACCCCTTTCGTTTGAATATTGAAGTTCATGTTCAAGTTTTTCCCATTTCAGAGTCCTGTCCTTCAGCATATGCAGGAGTTGGCTGACCGTTAACTCCTCTGACATCAGACGTTTTGTGTGCTCCTGCTCCATTTTCTCCATCAGCTGCTTCTGTTGTATTTCCAGATTCTCCAACTCTATATCAAAGAACTCTTTCGTTGCATTCAACTCTTGCTCAAAACGGCGAAGCATTTGTTCTAATTGCTGTTGTAGTTTGAAATGGAGTTGAGTTCGAGCCCGGTGTCCCTCAGAAATGGGCACATCAGTAGACTTGCCAGACTCAGAATCCACAGTTAAACTATGTTGTTGTTGCTCAGTGGAATTCTGTGCTGAAACTTTGTCTTTTGCACCTGAGTTGGGCTTACCATCATCCGTTCCAGAGTCTGGGCCGACTATCTTCACCGAGTTCTCACTCGTTATTGTTTGTAGGAAATGCCAGTCCATATTCATTTTCCTAATCCACTCCCGTCCTAGTAGTGGAGGACCTCCTTCAGATATCACATATAAGTCCATTATTTGACTGTCTTCGCCCTTGTGGGCCACTGCAACCTCTATTTTCCCGATGGGGTACACTCTTTGCCCCGTGTATGTTTTCAATATAATCCCCGTATCCTGTAGGGGAATATGTTGGAATAACTTTCCGTAATCTTTCTTATTTATGACCGTCAATGCCGATCCAGTGTCCAATTCCAGTTTTACTTGGACTCCTTCTATCTGAAGAGTGACCCAAATTGTCTGGAGGTCTGCACCCTTACCAGCGTTGAGTACTCTTAAGCTAGCCAGTTCATTACAGCTTAAGCTAGCCAGTTCATTACTGCTAGCGTCTGAATCGGACTCCTGTTCGGTCACCTTGTGTACCTTTGCGTATTTTCCTTGCGGTGACTTCTTGTTGCTGGTCTTCTTCCCTGACCTGCATACTCTAGCTATATGTCCAAGCCTACCACAAGTTCTACATTCTTGGTTTTTAAACCAACACTGGTTCTGATCATGCGTTGTCTTTCCACAACGATAACATTTGCCAGAACTCACACCCAATTTGTGTGCACTGAGCTCCGGTGACCGTAGCTGCATTACTGCCGTGCCTCTCGCTGCGGCTTCGTGTGCTGCTGCCATAGTGACCGCCTTCTCAAGCGTCAGCTCATTCTCCTCGAGCAGTCGCTTTTGTGTATCCTGTTTAAATAAACCACACACAAATTTGTCTCGTAGTGCATCTGTCAATCCCGTTCCAAACTGGCAATATTTCGCTAATTTACGCAATTCCAGCAAATATTCAGCATTGCTTTCATGCTGTAGCTGCCTTCTGTCGTAAAATTTAAATCGTTCCGCTAGCATCAGCGGCGTGGGGTTTAGATGATCTTTCAGGACAGTAACAATCTCATCGAACGTCTTATCCGCCGGTTCATCTGGTGATAACAGGTGTTTCAATTGCCCGTACATCTTCGCACCCATTAAATTTAATAATGTTAGAGCTTTATCTTGGTCACGAATTTTATTGGCCTTACAATAATTTTTTACTCTTTCAACATATATGGCCCAATCTTCGAGGTCACTATCAAAGGTGCTAATATTCCCGTGTTTAGGCATTGTAGATTTGCAATTTCTCAGATTTTATTTTCTTTACTTGTTATCAAAGATGGCGGCTTCCCGCTCTTGCCGTCGTCCTCCGCCCACAAAATGGCGGTTTTCCCGCGCTTGGCGGTCTTCACCCGCCCCCCGACGCCGTCTCCCTTCAGCCCTCGAGTGCGGCCCTTATCTTCGCCGCGATCGATAGCCCGCGCTGTGCACCGCGACTCTCGCACCTTGAGCTTCTGCAGCCGCCGCGCCTTTCAGTCCGAGTGCGGCTCTTATCTTTGGTCCCGATCGCTGGCCCGGCTGCGCCCCTCACTTCAAAGCGGCCCGGCCCTTATCTGCCGATCGCTATCGCCCTACCTCTCTCTCTTCCCCAGTCCTGTCTTTACTCCGGTTCACAAGCTGATGGAGGCTTCAGGGTCCTAATGCCTGTAACTTCCAGTCGCTGGAAGCTGTCAGGATTTCTGCTGCCCTTCAGTTTTGAGTGGGGTGTTGATTGAAACCTCTCTTCAACGTCCTGTCTTTGGACGAAGCCGCCTGGAATAACTGCCGCAGGGTAAGAGCCTGACTCGTCGCCAGTGTTAAGTATGTGTATTGTATTGAACAATTAACACAAAGACTTAAACGTATAACTCAAACAGGCCTTTACTGGTTGGAGGTAGGGACTGCACATAGGTCTTTACTTCATGCCCACAGGCGGGAACTGAGGGGGATCAGTACCCCCAGTACTATTTATACCCCTATGGCCAGGAGTGGTACTGCGTATCACTACGCCCAACAAGTAGTGCAGTCCTGTCCATAGGTTCAAAGTAGCACACATATTACATACACAACACCATGTACAGTGGTTCAAAACTCCCTACCCTGGCGTAGTTTCGGACCATGACCTGGTCCCCGACTACCCACTCTTGTTGTTTCCGAGGTTCCAACAACAGTTTATTTCCCTGGTGCTGTCTTCCCATGTTCCCAGCCGCCTGCCCATAAATCTGTCTCAGGCGCTCCAAGAGGGTTTGGGCGAATTTGTCCCGTTTCACCTCTCGGAGCTGGCCCTCAGTGAGCACCGGGGCTAGCACATGGGTGGGTGTTCGCATGATCCTTCCAGTCATTAACTCGTGCGGGGAATACCCCGTGCTTTTGGACTGGCTGGCTCGGATCCCCATGAGGACTAAAGGCAGGACCTCCGCCCATTTCTGGGGCGAGCCCATTGTCTCTTTCCTCAGCTTTTCCTTGAGGGTCCGATTCATACGCTCAACAATCCCGGATGACTGGGGATTGTATGCTACGTGCCACTTTCCCTCAATGCCCAAGAGCCTGAGGGCGTTCTGCATTACTTGACCGGTGAACTGACTCCCTTGGTCGGACTCTACAAAACGGGGGAGTCCCCACCGTGAGAACACTTCCCGAATCAAGATCTTAGCAGTACCCAGTGCCGTAGCTGTTCTGCACGGGAAGGCTTCTACCCATTTGGTGAACACATCTACCAGGACAAGGCAGTACTTATAGCCTCCCTGGGCGGCGGGCAGGGGCCCTATGTAGTCGACCTGAATCGACTGCCATGGTCCCTCTACCCTCCTGATGTGCCCCATGGGCACCTTCCTTTTGTGGGGGTCTGGGTTGTTAGCAGCACACACAAGACAGCTTGCGCAGAACTCGCGGACATCGTCCCGAAGTCCCGGCCACCATCCCGCCTGTTCCACCCGTTGCCAGGTGACCTCAGGTCCGGGGTGTCCCGCTCCTGGACCCTCGTGGGCCAATTGCAGGAATTCCCTTCGGTGCTGCTGCGGCACAACCCACTGCTCCTTTCGGAACAGCATACCTTCTTTGACTGTGAGGGCTGCCGTACTGTACGGACCTTCTACCTGTTTGCCCTCTGTGATGGCTTTTAGGACTGCTTTTAGGGCGGGATCCAGGGTTTGGACGGTCTTTAGGTCTGGGGGCGGTGTCACCCCTGTGTTCCCGGGAATTCCCTCCCTGCCTTGGATCGCCGCCACGGGTCCGGGTTCGTATGGGTCCCAGAGAATGCCGCTGCGGGCACCCTCCCTGGCTAGCGCATCCGCCTGCTGGTTGCCCTGACTGCGGGGTTCTGTAATGGAGTGAGCCTTCACCTTATGGATGAACACCTCTCCTTTCTCCCCCACAGCTGCTAGGATCTTCTCCAGCAAGGGCTTAACTGTTAAAGGCCGCCCGTCCGCGGAGGTGTACCCGCGTCGGGACCAGATGGCGAGGTACTCCGTACACGAATTGCACGTGAACATGCTGTCTGAGCAAATCGTGTATGGGGTTGGGAAAATCTCGGGGTGGGTAACCACGTACGCCACCGCAGACAGTTCAGCCTGCTGCGCGCTCATAGTGCTGGGGAGCTTAATTGCCAGGACAATGTTTGCCGCAGGGTCATAAACTCCACACCCTGTGAGTCGCTTGCCGTCAGCTACAGTGCTAGAACCGTCTACGTAGATCTCGCGGCCCGTGGGATGTATCCCGGCCCGTAAACCTATGTTAACTTCCCATACCCCTTCTACGGAACATTGATGGGCTGTCCCGGGATATGCCATATTGGCTGCGAGCCTTGGCGCGCAGAGGCCTTTAACTTTGAGATCCATCTGGGAAAGGAGGAGGGTCCAGCGCGCAATCCGAGCGCTGCTTACGGTCCCATCCTTAATCCTCCCGTCCAGAAGCATCTTCGTGGGGGTGTGATGGGTGAGGAGCGTAATGGGAGAGGTCCCTGTGAAGATCACTGATCTGTTCACAGCCCAATGCGTGGCCAGGAGATGCCGTTCGCAATTGGAGAAACTCCTCTCCACATCCGTGAGCACCCTGGAGGAATAAACTACTGGTCTTAGCTTGCCGTGCCGCTCTTGGAGCAGTACTGCGCTCAGGCTGTCCCCACTAGCGGCTACCTCCAGAAAGAACTCCTCTCCCCCATCTATGGCCCCTAGGGCTGGCGCGGTCTGCAGATCTCTTTTCAACTTCTCGAATGCTGCCTGGCACCCCTCGTCCCAAGACCACTCGACTCCCTTGTGTAAGAGTCGAAGTAGCGGGGCCGCTGTGGCAGCATAGTCCTCGATGAAATCTCTGCAGTACCCGGTCAATCCCAAAAAGGACCTTACACCCGTTACTGTGTTGGGAATCGGCAGATCTTGTATAGATTCCCGTCTGGCCTTATCTATGGCTCTTTCCCCAGCGCGGATGGCCAGACCCAGGAATTTAACTTCCTGCTGGCCGATCTGCGCTTTCTTTGGGTTTACTTTGAAACCCTTCCTTTCTAACAGTTCCAACAATTCGGCTAACAGTGGGCCGTGCTGCTCCCTTGTATCTGTGAACAGGAGTAAGTCGTCCACATACTGCACTATCTGGTTGGGCTGGCTGAACTCTTTCAAACTCCCCGCCATACACTGATGGAAAATGCTGGGGCTGTTGTGAAAACCCTGTGGTAAGCAGTTCCAGGTGTACTGTTGCCCTTTGAAAGTAAAGGCAAACTTGTACTGGTCCTCCCGCCGCAGCGGAATGGACCAAAAACCGTTCGAGATGTCCAGCACCGTGAATGTGGTCGCCGATGCTGGAATACTCCCTATTAAGTCTGCAACTGCTGCTACCGTGGGCGCGCAGGCTGGGATATTACTATTGAGGACTCTATAGTCCACCGTGGCTCTCCACGAATTGTCCGGTTTCTTCACCGGCCATAATGGGGAGTTCACGTGGGTGGCTATCGTCCTCAATACGCCCTGCTGTACCAATGAAGATATTGCTGTCTCCATGTCGGGTTCTGCCTCCTTGGGAAAATTATACTGCTTTTGGGGTCGGATCATGGGGTCCCCGTCTACGCTGACTTCGAACCCAGTGACTCTCCCGCAGTCGTGCTTGTGGGTGGCGAACGCGGTCAGATTTTCTGACACACGCGCCTGCAAGTCCGTTGGGACGTTTGTTATCATGAGCTCGAGATCGTAACCTCCTGATGGCTTCATAGTGCACAGGGCCCCCTTTTCTTCCTTCCCCGGGATTACGACTACCTTACCTAAACCGCCCTCGGCTCCCCAGAGACAGTGATTTCTCAGGTCCACGAGGATCCCGTGTTCCACCAAGAAATCAGCCCCGAGGATGCCTTTCCCCCCCCCCTCTTTCCACTTCAATAGGATGCACGTCCATGTGGTGTGGAGCGCTCCCAACTGAATGGAGAGCGGGAGGGAGTGCGCGCCAGCCTGTGCTCTACCTGTGAAACCCGCTACTAAATATGGAGCCTGGGCGGACAGAGGTGAGGCAAAAGGTTTGTCCGTGTGGATCAAGGTACACGAAGCTCCCGTATCCAACAGGTAACTACCCCTTTGTTTCTCCACCTCCATCTCCACCACAGGTCTTCTCCAAGCGTCATAGCGGAGCGGACACAAGTAGATGGGCTGCGCGGGCGTCAGTCATTTAGGTGTTTCGGCTGGGGTCTCGGGGGCGATAGGGCTGTTAGCAACCGCTACCTTCCCCTGCCAGGTCATCAGAGACCGCATAGTCTCCAAGACTGACTCGATCGCAGCGGGGTCCACAACCGCACCACCCCCTTCATTCGGGGCAAAGGCTACGGTTGGGTTCTGGACTGGTGTTGGGGCAGCGGCCTGCACTTGTGGTTGTGCTGGTGTTGGGGAAACTCTCGGGCCGTTGGCGACTCGGGCTTGGGCTTGATCTTGGGCTGCGGCGAACGCTCTCTCCCTCTTATCCTTCCAAGGATTCCTACAGTCCTTGCGCCAATTACCCTCCTTCCCACACCCGTAACAACTGCTATTTGCTTGGGGATGGCGATTTCCCTCCTGACGCCATTCCTTTTTAGCAGAGGCTGCGGGTCTCACCTCATGCACCTTTCCTTTCACAACAGGCGTTTTCTTGCCCTTGTTGTTTCTATAACTGATCGTGAGCTGATCTAGTACTACTTCCTCCGTGGAGCGGGCGTTAGTGGGGTCAAACCATGCTTTGGCCTGTTCCTTCACTACTGGCAGGCAACCTGCTACCAGGCACCGAAGCCAGTGAGCCCTTTGTTCGCCATCCAGCCCGGCCCGGGCCGGCCCGCCCGGGCAGCTGCGCCGATACACTGGCCACAACCTGTCGGCGAAAACCCGTGGGGGTTCTCCCTCTAGCGGAGTTCCGTCCCCCTCTCCCATGATCTCCAGAATCTCATCCCGTAGCAACTCATAGTCCCTGTGCCCTCTCTTGCTCTCGTCAGGGAGACACTGGAGGAGCGAACTGTCCAGGGAGAACAGCAGCATTTTAGACTGTTCAACCCCGTCGCAGTCATTGACTGCTGCGGTCTGCTCCACGTCCCTGAAATGCACGGAGGGATCTCCTGACTCGGAGAGTTTTGGGATGTGACTTATCATCTCTCTTAGCTGTCGTGCGCTATGAGGCATTATGATCTGACTCTCAAGGGGTCCGTCATCGCCATTTTCTTCATTTGGACCGATCCTCCGGTGTCTCGTTGGACACATTGGCGCCGACCCCGACTCTACTGTCTGGGGTTGCTCTACCTCAGGGCTCTCTTCCTCTACCGTCTCCGTCTCCTGTCCCGGAGTCCAAGACTCCTCATAGGCAGGAGGCGCAGAAGGTTCGGGGGTTGGTACCCCAACTGCCTCTTGTGGAATCGGTCTTTTGGATTCCTTGGCTAGCAACAGCTGACTCGCTGGTGGATTTATGAGACACACCAACCCGTTTGCCTTCGCTAGGGCCTTTCTCAGGTCCTCTAGCTCCCGGCGGCAAGTGCTGTGGTCGGTGTTCTCAGATCTATCCTCCATGGCCATTTTATATGCTGCCCTGGCTCCCAGGAGCTTTTCCTCTTGGGCATCTACTTGTTTGGCTAGACGGGAACACCTCTCTCTCATTCTACCTTCACTGGCCTTGGCCTCAACGACCTGACATTTTAAATATTCTACCCCGGTTTCGTGGCAGCGAATTACAGAGCGGCGTTCCTGGTTCAGCGCGTCAAGCGATTCAATCAGTTTTTGACCTCCCGCAACCTTTTCCTCCACGCCTTTAAGCAAGCCGTTGATCTGGACTGTCTGTGCTGCAACTACCTGGTCCAAAAGCTGGACTTGCTTCTTGTAGCACATCAGCCAGACCGCCTTTTCTACAGATTTCTTATGCTCTCTACCCGCTGTCCACTTGATGGCTGCGTCTAGCGGGCGCCTATCCCTTAGTAGATCAGATATCCATTGTTTTGTGAGGTTGACTTTTCCGAAAACATAATCTGCTATTCTTTCATCCATCACATTTCGTTTATTCAGATCTTGATCTAACACACTACTTTCCTGCTGCCAAGGTCCTGCCGCGGTCGCCATTTCTGTAGGGGGTTTCTCTTGCACTTTCTGGTCTCCTGCCAGGCTTCGTGCAATAATTACCCTTGAGTGGTTCGACCCACTCCCCCCTACGGTTCTAGACCTTGGACTTAGGTGCAGAGAACAGTAGTGCAGAGAAAGAACTCAATAGACCAGGTTGAATAGCACGAAATGGATGCTTTTATTTTTAAACAGTTTGAAGCATTACAAAATACATGTCATAGGCACAGATTAAAGTTACTACAATCATGCACAAATTTATGAACTTGACTCTATGGAAATGGGGAACACACGGCACATCGAAAAAGGGGAAACACATTACGATTTCCCTTAACTCCCTCCCCTATACCTAAACTAAGTTTCGACCTGGGGAACTTGGGATCATGCTCACCACTCTCGAAATCGCGAGAAAGGGGGTTCGCAGCCTTTTTGGCACCGCTTTCCGTCGTCACGTGGATTTGGAAACTTCTGGCGCAGTCGATATTCTCTCCTCCCTCGAGGCGGTGGGGCAGACCCAGCCTCGATGAGCGCTCATTAAGGTTGAGATCCACTAAGTCAATTTGGGTTCATGGAGCAGACCCAGATGCAGGCTATGCACTTGGGAGAATCTTGTGGCATCGATCGCCGGTTCTCCAGAGGGTTTCTTCTCCGTCGGCCTGGGTCGTCGATGATCTCCCGACCCCAGTACCCGGGCCACCCTTGTCGTCTTCTCGTCGTGGCCGAGCCTTGTTTGGCTGAACACCGACCACGTTGTCCTTTTACCGAAACCGTCCGTCTTTAAAAAAAAACGAAAACGTTTTCATCGATCTGCCGAAGTGGAAGAGGCGCCGATCCGGGCACCGTCCGCCCTTCGTTCGTTCCTCGTAGAAGAAAGTTCTTGAAGAAATGGAAGCCTGAAGTCGCCCAACAAGAAGCCGTGACAGTGAAGAAGAAGTTGTTCAAGTAACCCGGAGTCCGAAGTAACTTAGATGGACTTTCAATCCATAGTTATACTCTTTTGGGACAGTCTTATCTCCCGCCAAATCATAGTCCTGTCTTTGTATTAATTTTGGCGGGCAGAAATCTCTGCAGGGGCGCTTTGTCTTGTAACGGAGCCGGTGATAACTTAAACTGGCCTTCCTGGCCGATAATGTCTTTCAATGTCTTTTGCATTGTCACCGTGGCTCGGTTCGCATATTGATCGGTCCGGACATTTTCCTTGATGGCTGCTAAACGGTTTTTCCTTTGTACGATAAATGGGTATAAGTGTTTTTACATTGTCCGCCCATATCTTGATGGGCCCCATCCTGTACTTATAATCCATTGAATATGTATGCTGTTGCTCTGAGTTTCGGTTCCCAGAGACTGGCTTTCGTGGGCTCACTGTCTTCAATCCACAAGCCTGTCTGGCTTGCAGTAACAGAAATAAAATGGTTCATAAACTGATCACGGGGCCTGGCGGCCATTTTGTATGCCCTTTTATCAAAGGTTTTTCTGTGCAAGCTTACTTTGGTCAATAAACAGTCTTATTTTATCCAGTTTTCTTGCGTGATTTTTGCTGAAAATTGCGAATCTTACACCCCCAGTCGCTCTCTCTCTTCCCCCCGTTGCGCTCTCTCTTCCCCCAGTCGCTCTCTCTCTTCCCCCCGTCGCGCTCTCTCTTCCCCCCAGTCGCTCTATCTCTTCCCCCCCGACGCTCTCTCTCTTTCCCCCCAGTCACTCTCTCTCTTCCCCCCAGTCGCTCTCTCTCTTCCCCCCCCAGTCGCTCTCTCTCTTCCCTCCCAGTCGCTCTCTCTCTTGCCCTCAGTCGCTCTCTCTCTTCCCCCCCCATTCGCTCTCTCTCTTCCCCCCCAGTCGCTCTCTCTCTTCCCCCCCATTTGCTCACTCTCTTCCCCCCCAGTCGCTCTCTCTGTTCCCCCCACTCGTTCTCTCACTTCCCCCCGTCGCTCTCTCTCTTCCCCCCCATTTGCTCTCTCTCTTCCCCCCCAGTCACTCTCTCTCTTCCCCCCAGTCGCTCTCTCTCTTCCCCCCGTTGTGCTCTCTCTTCCCCCAGTCGCTCTCTCTCTTCCCCCCGTCGCGCTCTCTCTTCCCCCCCAGTCGCTCTCTCTCTTCCCTCCCAGTCGCTCTCTCTCTTGCCCCCAGTCGCTCTCTCTCTCCCCCCCATTCGCTCTCTCTCTTCCCCCCCAGTCGCTCTCTCTCTTCCCCCCCATTTGCTCACTCTCTTCCCCCCCAGTCGCTCTCTCTGTTCCCCCCAGTCGTTCTCTCTCTTCCCCCCGTCGCTCTCTCTCTTCCCCCCATTTGCTCTCTCTCTTCCCCCCCAGTCGCTCTCTCTCTTCCCCCCCATTCGCTCTCTCTCTTCCCCCCCAGTCGCTCTCTCTTTACCCCCCCATTCGCTCTCTCTCTTCCCCCCCAGTCGCTCTCCCTCTTCCCCCCAGTCGCTCTCTCTCTTTCCCCCAGTCACTCTCTCTCTTCCCCCCCGTCGTGCTCTCTCTTCCCCCCAGTCGTTCTCTCTTCCCCACCAGTTGCTCTCTCTCTTCCCCCTAGTCGCTCTCTCTCTTCCCACCCAGTCGCTCTCTCTCTTCCCCCCATTCGCTCTCTCTCTTCCCCCCCAGTCGCTCTCTCTCTTCCCCCCGTCTCTCTCTCTTCCCCCCCGTCTCGCTCTCTCTTCCCCCAGTCGCTCTCTCTCTTCCCCCTAGACGCTCACTCTCTTCCCCCCCGTCGCTCTCTCTCTTCCCCCAGTCGCTCTCTCTCTTCCCCCCCATTCGCTCTCTCTCTTCCCACCAGTCGCAATCTCTCTTCCCCCCCAGTCGCTCTCTCTCTTCCCCCATCACGCTCTCTCTTCCCCCGAGTCGCTCTCTCTCTTCCCCCCCCAGTCGCTCTATCTCTTCCCCGCCAGTCGCTCTCTCTCTTCCCCCCCAGTCGCACTCACTCTTCCCCCCAGTCGCTCTCTCTCTTCCCCCCCATTCACTCCCTCTCTTCCCCCCAGTCGCTCTCTCTCTTCCACCCCAGTCGCTCTCTCTCTTCCCCCCCAGTCGCTCTCTCTCTTCCCCCCAGTCGCTCACTCTCTTCCCCCCCAGTCGCTCTCTCTCTTCCCCCCCAGTCGCTCTCTCTCTTCTCCCCAAGTCGCTCTCTCTCTTTCCCCCCATTCGCTCTCTCTCTTCCCCCCCAGTCGCTCTCTCTCTTCCCCCCCAGTCGCTCTCTCTCTTCCCCCCCAGTCACTCTCTCTCTTCCCCCCTGTCGTGCTCTCTCTTCCCCCTAGTCACTCTCTCTCTTCCCCCCAGTCGCTCTCTCTCTACCCCCCCAGTCGCTCTCTCTCTTCCCCCCGAGTCGCTCTCTCTCTTCCCCCCCAGTCGCTCTCTCTCTTCCCCCTCATTCGCTCTCTCTCTTCCCCCCCAGTCGCTCACTCTCTTCCCCCCCAGTCACTCTCTCTCTTCCCCCCATCGCACTCTCTCTTCCCCCCAGTCGCTCTCTCTTTTCCCCCCAGTCGCTCTCTCTCTTCCCCCCGTCGCTCTCTCTCTTCCCCCCCAGTCGCTCTCTCTCTTCCCCCCCAGTCGCTCTCTCTCTTCCCCCCCAGTCGCTCTCTCTCTTCCCCCCCATTCCCTCTCTCTCTTCCCCCGCAGTCGCTTTCTCTCTTCCCCTCAATTCGCTCTCTCTCTTCCCCCCCAGTCGCTCTCTCTCTTCCCCCCGTCGCTCTCTCTCTTCCCCCCAGTCGCTCTCTCTCTTCCCCCTGTCGCGCTCCCTCTTCCCCAGTCGCTCTCTCTCTTCCCCCCCAGTCGCTCTCTCTCTTCCCCCCAGTCGCTCTCTCTCTTCCCCCCCGTCGCGCTCACTCTTCCCACCAGTCGCTCTCTCTCTTCCCCCCACAGTCGCTCTCTCTCCTCCCCCCCAGTCGCTCTCTCTCTTCCCCCCCATTCACTCTCTCTCTACACCCCCAGTCGCTCTCACTCTTCCCCCCCGTCGCGCTCACTCTTCCCCCCAGTCGCTCTCTCTCTTCCCCCCACAGTCGCTCTCTCTCCTCCCCCCCAGTCGCTCTCTCTCTTCCCCCTATTCGCTCTCTCTCTTCCCCCCCTGTCGCTCTCTCTCCTCCCCCCCAGTCGCTCTCTCTCTTCCCCCCAGTCGCTCTCTCTCTTCCCCCTGTCGCGCTCCCTCTTCCCCAGTCGCTCTCTCTCTTCCCCCCCAGTCGCTCTCTCTCTTCCCCCCAGTCGCTCTCTCTCTTCCCCCCCGTCGCGCTCACTCTTCCCACCAGTCGCTCTCTCTCTTCCCCCCACAGTCGCTCTCTCTCCTCCCCCCCAGTCGCTCTCTCTCTTCCCCCCCATTCACTCTCTCTCTACACCCCCAGTCGCTCTCACTCTTCCCCCCCGTCGCGCTCACTCTTCCCCCCAGTCGCTCTCTCTCTTCCCCCCACAGTCGCTCTCTCTCCTCCCCCCCAGTCGCTCTCTCTCTTCCCCCTATTCGCTCTCTCTCTTCCCCCCCTGTCGCTCTCTCTCCTCCCCCCCAGTCGCTCTCTCTCTTCCCCCCCATTCACTCTCTCTCTACACCCCCAGTCGCTCTCACTCTTCCCCCCCGTCGCGCTCACTCTTCCCCCCAGTCGCTCTCTCTCTTCCCCCCACAGTCGCTCTCTCTCCTCCCCCCCAGTCGCTCTCTCTCTTCCCCCTATTCGCTCTCTCTCTTCCCCCCCTGTCGCTCTCTCTCTTCCCCCCCAGTCGCTCTCTCTCTTCCCCCCATCACTCTCTCTCTTCCCCCCCAGTCGCTCTCTTCTTTTCCCCCCCATTCGCTCTCTCTCTTCCCCCCCAGTCGCTCTCCCTCTTCCCCCCAGTCGCTCTCTCTCTTCCCCCCAGTCGCTCTCTCTCTTCCCCCCCGTCGTGCTCTCTCTTCCCCCCAGTCGCTCTCTCTCTTCCCCACCATTTGCTCTCTCTCTTCCCCCCAGTCGCTCTCTCTCTTCCCACCCAGTCGCTCTCTCCCTTCCCCCCATTCGCTCTCTCTCTTCCCCCACAGTCGCTCTCTCTCTTCCCCCCCAGTCTCTCTCTCTTCCCCCCGTCTCGCTCTCTCTTCCCCCCAGTCGCTCTCTCTCTTCCCCCCCGTCGCGCTCACTCTTCCCACCAGTCGCTCTCTCTCTTCCCCCCACAGTCGCTCTCTCTCCTCCCCCCCAGTCGCTCTCTCTCTTCCCCCTATTCGCTCTCTCTCTTCCCCCCCTGTCGCTCTCTCTCTTCCCCCCCAGTCGCTCTCTCTCTTCCCCCCGTCGCTCTCTCTCATCCCCCCCAGTCACTCTCTCTTTTCCCCCCCATTCGCTCTCTCTCTTCCCCCCCAGTCGCTCTCCCTCTTCCCCCCAGTCGCTCTCTCTCTTCCCCCAGTCGCTCTCTCTCTTCCCCCCGTCGTGCTCTCTCTTCCCCCCAGTCGCTCTCTCTCTTCCCCACCAGTTGCTCTCTCTCTTCCCCGCAGTCGCTCTCTCTCTTCCCACCCAGTCGCTCTCTCTCTTCCCCCCATTCGCTCTCTCTCTTCCCCCCCAGTCGCTCTCTCTCTTCCCCCCCAGTCTCTCTCTCTTCCCCCCCGTCTCGCTCTCTCTTCCCCCAGTCGCTCCCTCTCTTCCCCCCAGACGCTCACTCTCTTCCCCCGTCGCTCTCTCTCTTCCCCCAGTCGCTCTCTCTCTTCCCCCCCATTCGCTCTCTCTCTTCCCCCCCAGTCGCTCTCTCTCTTCCCCCCCAGTCGCTCTCTCTCTTCCCCCATCACGCTCTCTCTTCCCCCGAGTCGCTCTCTCTCTTCCCCCCCAGTCGCTCTATCTCTTCCCCGCCAGTCGCTCTCTCTCTTCCCCCCCAGTCGCACTCACGCTTCCCCCCAGTCGCTCTCTCTCTTCCCCCCCATTCACTCCCTCTCTTCCCCCCAGTCGCTCTCTCTCTTCCACCCCAGTCGCTCTCTCTCTTCCCCCCCAGTCGCTCTCTCTCTTCCCCCCATTCGCTCTCTCTCTTCCCCCCCAGTCGCTCTCTCTCTTCCCCCCAGTCACTCTCTCTCTTCCCCCCAGTCGCTATCTCTCTTCCCCACCAGTCGCTCTCTCTCTTCCCCCCAGAGTCGCTCTCTCTCTTCCCCCCCAGTCGCTCTCTCTCTTCCCCCCCATTCGCTCTCTCTCTTCCCCCCCAGTCGCTCACTCTCTTCCCCCCAGTCACTCTCTCTCTTCCCCCCCATCGCACTCTCTCTTCCCCCCAGTCGCTCTCTCTCTTCCCCCCCAGTCGCTCTCTCTCTTCCCCCCAGTCGCTCTCTCTCTTCCCCCCCAGTCGCTCGCTCTCTTCCCCCCCAGTCGCTCTCTCTCTTCCCCCCCAGTCGCTCTCTCTGTTCCCCCCAGTCGCTCTCTCTCTTCCCCCCCGTCGCGCTCTCTCTTCCCCCCGGTCACACTCTCTCTTCCCCCCCAGTCGCTCTCTCTCTTCCCCCCCATTCGCTCTCTCTCTTCCCCCCAAGACGCTCTCTCTCTTCCCCCCCAGTCGCTCTCTCTCTTCCCTCCCAGTCGCTCTCTCCCTTGCCCCCAGTCGCTCTCTCTCTTCCCCCCCCATTCGCTCTCTCTCTTCCCCCCCAGTCGCTCTCTCTTTTCCCCCCCATTTGCTCACTCTCTTCCCCCCCAGTCGCTCTCTCTGTTCCCCCCAGTCGTTCTCTCTCTTCCCCCGTCGCTCTCTCTCTTCCCCCCCATTTGCTCTCTCTCTTCCCCCCCAGTCACTCTCTCTCTTCCCCCCAGTCGCTCTCTCTCTTCCCCCCGTTGCGCTCTCTCTTCCCCCAGTCGCTCTCTCTCTTCCCCCCGTCGCGCTCTCTCTTCCCCCCAGTCGCTCTATCTCTTCCTCCCCAGTCGCTCTCTCTCTTTCCCCCCAGTCACTCTCCAATTCCAATTATTCCAATTAAAATGCTTTATTGGCATGAAAGTTTACAGAGAACCATATTGCCAAAGCTTACATAGCAAAAAGGTACAGTTTTCCAACATTCTGTAGGTGTCAATCGATTTGACATTTGTTGGGTACATACAATATTACTTTTAAACAATATTAATTTTAAACAGTCTTTGTACTTCATTTGGTACGTTCAATATTAATTTTAAACAGTCTTAATTTTAAACAGTCCTCAGGTTGTGACATGTTGTAACATATTTGGCCCCAAGGTATGGTCTGTCTCCTTCTCCTAGGACTAATCTCAATTTTGACAGATCATCCAATTCCTTGAAATCTGGGGTTGTTTGGCTTAGCTTGTTGAATAATATGTTTCTTGATGTGTTGAATTTTTCGCATTTTAGGAGGAAATGCATTTCTGTTTCAACCTCGCCAGCCAGACATTGATCGCATATTCTATTCTCTCTAGGCTGCCAGGATTTCTTGTATCTGCCTTTTTCAATTTCCAGTTGGTGGTCGCTTAGTCTGTACCTGGTGAGGGTCTGTCTCTGTTTTGTGTCTCTGATGGTCGTGAGGTAGTCTGCCAGTTTATATTCTCTTTTTAGGGCCCGGTAACATTCTAATCTGCTTGGCTTTCGGTTATTTTGTTCCAATGTTCCAGGTAGGTTTCTTTGCATTTTTTAATGATTTGGTTCACCTCGGATTGGTGTTTGGACGGCTGTGTTGGTCTGGGGCTGGTCAGGGTCCGGCTGAGTACTTAGTTTCCGTAGCAGCTGACTCAGGGGACTCTTTTCTGGGTTTAGCTCTTGGGTCTGAAAGGCTTTGAAATGAAGGGTGTCTTGTCTGGGGAGCTAGATTTGAGGTGATTTAGGAAGTTTAGTGCTCGTTTTTGGATGTTTATTATCAGTGGGTATCTGCCTAGTTCGGCTCTGCATGCATTTGTTGGCGTTTTCCTTTGGGTGCGAAGGATGCTTCGGCAGAATTCTGCATGTAGGGCTTCTATTGTATGTTTTTCCCATTTAGTGTAGCTTTGGTGATTTAGCGGGCCCCATACTTCACTACCGTACAGTGCAATGGGCAGGATTATGCTGTCAAATATTTTGAGCCAGATTTTGATTGGGATTTGGATGTTGTAGAATTTTCTTTTTATTGCATATAGGGCTCTTCGGGCTTTTTCTTTTAGTGCATTCACTGCTATGCTGAAGCTCCCTGATGCTGTAATAGTTAGACCAAGGTAGGTGTAGCTCATAGTGTGTCCTATAGTGATATCACTGAGGGTAAACTGGTATTTGTTTTCCTGACATCTGGGCCTTTTTTGAAAAATCATGATGTTGGTTTTCTTTAGATTTACTGTTAGAGCCCAATTTTGGCAGTATTTGTCGAGTAGGTCTAGTTGTTGCTGTAATCCCTGTTCTGTGGGAGACAGCAGAACCAGGTCGTCCGCATAGAACAGGGATTTCACTTCTCCATCTAGGAGACGGAGACCTGGTGACTCGCTTTGCTCCAGCATGTCTGCTAATTCATTTATGTATATGTTGAACAGGGTCGGGCTCAAATTGCAGCCCTGCCGGACGCCTCTTCTCTGGGTGAAGAAATCGGTGCGTTTGTCTCCAATTTTGACCCCGCATTTGTTTTTCAGATACATTGATTTAATAAGGTCATAGACTTTGCCCCCTATTCCACATTGAAGAAGTTTATAATAGAGCCCTTCGTGCCATATAGAGTCAAAGGCTTTCTTGACTCTCTCTCTCTCTCTCTCTTCCCCCCAGTCGCTCTCTCTCTTCCCCCCCCAGTCGCTCTCTCTCTTCCCCCCCAGTCGCTCTCTCTCTTCCCCCCCAGTCGCTCTCTCTCTTCCCCCTCAGTCGCTCTCTCTCTTCCCCCCCATTCGCTCTCTCTCTCCTCCCCCAGTCGCACTCTCTCTTCCCCCCAATCGCTCTCTCTCTTCCCCCCGCAGTCGCTCTCTCGCTTCCCCCCCAGGTGCTCTCTCTCTTCCCCCCCAGTCGCTCTCTCTCTTCCCCCCAGTCGCTCTCTCTCTTCCCCCCATTCGCTCTCTCTCTTCCCCCCCAGTCGCTTTCTCTCTTTCCCCCCAGTCGCTCTCTCTCTTCCCCCCCAGTCGCTCTCTCCCTTCCCCCCCAGTCGCTCTCTCTCTTCCCCCCAGTCGCTCTCTCTCATCCCCCCCAGTCGCTCTCTCTCATCCCCCCCCAGTCGCTCTCTCTCTTTCCCCCCAGTCGCTCTCTCTCTTCCCCCCCAGTCGCTCTCTCGCTTCCCCCCCCAGTAGCTCTCTCTCTTCCCCCCAGTCGTTCTCTCTCTTCCCCCCCATTCGCACTCTCTCTTCCCCCCCAGTCGCTCTCTCTCTTCCCCTCCATTCGCTCTCTCTCTTCCCCCCCAGTCGCTCTCTCTCTCTTCCCCCCGTCGCTCTCTCTCTCTTCCCCCCAGTCGCTCTCTCTCTTCCCCCTGTCGCGCTCCCTCTTCCCCCAGTCGCTCTCTCTCTTCCCCCCAGTCACTCTCTCTCTTCCCCCCCAGTTGCTCTCTCTCTTTACCCCCAGTCGCTCTCTCTCATCCCCCCCAGTCGCTCTCTCTCTTCCCCCCCAGTCGCTCTCTCTCTTCCCCCCCAGTCGCTCTCTCGCTTCCCCCCCAGTAGCTCTCTCTCTTCCCCCCAGTCGTTCTCTCTCTTCCCCCCCATTCGCTCTCTCTCTTCCCCCCCAGTCGCTCTCTCTCTTCCCCCCCAGTCGCTCTCTCTCTTCCCCCCCATTCACTCTCTCTCTACACCCCCAGTCGCTCTCACTCTTCCCCCCCGTCGCGCTCACTCTTCCCCCCAGTCGCTCTCTCTCTCTTCCCCCCACAGTCGCTCTCTCTCCTCCCCCCCAGTCGCTCTCTCTCTTCCCCCTATTCGCTCTCTCTCTTCCCCCCCTGTCGCTCTCTCTCTTCCCCCCCAGTCGCTCTCTCTCTCTTCCCCCCATCACTCTCTCTCTTCCCCCCCAGTCGCTCTCTCTTTTCCCCCCATTCGCTCTCTCTCTTCCCCCCCAGTCGCTCTCCCTCTTCCCCCCAGTCGCTCTCTCTCTTCCCCCCAGTCGCTCTCTCTCTTCCCCCCCGTCGTGCTCTCTCTTCCCCCCAGTCGCTCTCTCTCTTCCCCACCATTTGCTCTCTCTCTTCCCCCCAGTCGCTCTCTCTCTTCCCACCCAGTCGCTCTCTCCCTTCCCCCCATTCGCTCTCTCTCTCTTCCCCCACAGTCGCTCTCTCTCTTCCCCCCCAGTCTCTCTCTCTCTTCCCCCCGTCTCGCTCTCTCTTCCCCCCAGTCGCTCTCTCTCTTCCCCCCCGTCGCGCTCACTCTTCCCACCAGTCGCTCTCTCTCTTCCCCCCACAGTCGCTCTCTCTCCTCCCCCCCAGTCGCTCTCTCTCTTCCCCCTATTCGCTCTCTCTCTCTTCCCCCCCTGTCGCTCTCTCTCTTCCCCCCCAGTCGCTCTCTCTCTTCCCCCCGTCGCTCTCTCTCATCCCCCCCAGTCACTCTCTCTTTTCCCCCCCATTCGCTCTCTCTCTTCCCCCCCAGTCGCTCTCCCTCTTCCCCCCAGTCGCTCTCTCTCTTCCCCACCATTTGCTCTCTCTCTTCCCCCCAGTCGCTCTCTCTCTTCCCCACCCAGTCGCTCTCTCCCTTCCCCCCATTCGCTCTCTCTCTTCCCCGCAGTCGCTCTCTCTCTTCCCACCCAGTCGCTCTCTCTCTTCCCCCCATTCGCTCTCTCTCTTCCCCCCCCAGTCGCTCTCTCTCTTCCCCCCCAGTCTCTCTCTCTTCCCCCCCGTCTCGCTCTCTCTCTTCCCCCAGTCGCTCCCTCTCTTCCCCCCAGACGCTCACTCTCTTCCCCCCCGTCGCTCTCTCTCTTCCCCAGTCGCTCTCTCTCTTCCCCCCCATTCGCTCTCTCTCTTCCCCCATCACGCTCTCTCTCTTCCCCCGAGTCGCTCTCTCTCTTCCCCCCCAGTCGCTCTATCTCTTCCCCCGCC
>NC_140992.1:156087910-156106911 GCF_052327205.1 Somniosus microcephalus | reverse complement strand
CCACTCACACACACCCCCCGGCTCCCCCTCGACTTCTCTCCCCCACCCCACTCTCACTCTCCCACTCCCCACTCACCACACACCCCCCTCCCACTCACTCACACCCCCACTCCACTCTCACACACCCCCACCCCCACACACACTCACCACACCCACTCTCACACACCACCCCCCCACCACACACACTCACCCACCCACCCACACTCACACACCCACCCCTCTCTCACACACCACTCCCTCCACCCACTCTCACTCACACCCACCTCTCACTCACTCACTCCCACTCACACTCACTCACTCCCCTCCCCCACTCTCACACTCCCACTCCCTCACACACTCACACCCTCCCACCTCTACTCACTCCCTCCCACACTCCACTCCTCACCCTCCCAACTCTCTCACTCCCCACCTCCCACATCTCTCTCTCTCACCCACACTCACACTCACTCCACCACACTCCCAATCTCTCTCTCACCCCTCCCCAATCTCTCTCTCACACTCCCATCTCCTCTCTCTCACACTCCCAATCACTCTCTCACACTCCCTCTCTCTCACTCTCACTCACACTCCTCTCTCCTCCCACTCACACACTCTCCACACTCCCTCTCTCTCACACTCACTCCTCTCCCACACACACTCACTCTCTCCTCCCATCTCACACTCTCACTCCAACACTCACTCTCACCCTCCCTCTCACACTCTCACACTCCAATCTCCCTCTCACTCCCAATCTCTCTCTCTCCCACTCCACTCACTCCATCTCTCACCACCCAATCTCTCTCTCTCTCCACTCCCATCTCTCTCTCTCTCACCTCCCTCTCTCTCTCTCCACACCTAATCTCACACTCTCACACTCCCAATCTCTCTCTCACTCCCAATCTCTCTCTCTCTCACTCCCACTCACTCTCACACTCCCATCTCTCTCCTCTCACACTCCCACTCTCTCTCTCTCACCCCATCCCAATCTCTCACTCACACTCCCAATCTCTCTCTCTCACACTCCCAATCTCTCTCTCTCTCACACTCCCAATCTCTCTCTCACTCCCCATCTCTCTCTCTCTCACTCCCCCATCTCTCTCTCTCTCACACTCCCAATCTCTCTCTCTCTCACTCCCAATCACTCTCTCTCTCACACTCCAGTCTCTCTCTCACCCCAATCTCTCTCTCTCTCACACCCCAATCTCTCTCTCACACACTCCAATCTCTCTCTCTCTCTCACACTCCCAATCTCTCTCTCTCACCTCCCAATCTCTCTCTCTCACTCCCAATCTCTCTCTCTCACACTCCCATCTCTCTATCTCTCACACTCCCAATCTCTCTCTCTCACTCCCAATCTCTCTCTCTCACTCCCATCTCTCTCTCTCTCTCACTCCCATATCTCTCTCTCTCACACTCCAGTCTCTCTCACTCCCAATCTCTCTCTCTCTCACACCCCCAATCTCTCTCTCACACACTCCATCTCTCACTCTCTCACACTCCCAATCTCTCTCTCTCACACTCCCACATCTCTCTCTCTCACTCCCCATCTCTCTCTCTCACACTCCATTCTCTCTCTCACACTCCCAATCTCTCTCTCTCACACTCCCAATCTCTCTCTCTCACTCCCAATCTCTCTCTCTCTCACACTCCCAATCTCTCTATCTCTCACACTCCCAATCTCTCTCTCTCACTCCCAATCTCTCTCTCTCACTCCCAATCTCTCTCTCTCTCTCTCACTCCCAATATCTCACTCTCTCACTCCCATCTCTCTCTCTCACACTCCCAATCTCTCTCTCTCTCCCAATCTCTCTCTCACACTCCCAATCTCTCTCTCACACCCTCCCAATCTCTCTCTCTCACTCCATCTCTCTCTCACACTCCCAATCTCTCTCTCTCACACTCCAATCTCTCTCTCTCTCACACTGCCAATCTCTCTCTCTCTCACACTCCCAGTCTCTCTCTCTCTCACACTCCCAGTCTCTCTCTCTCTCACACTCCCAATCTCTCTCTCTCTCACTCCCAATCTCTCTCTCTCTCACTCTCCCAATCTCTCTCTCTCACTCCCAATCTCTCTCTCTCACACTCCCAATCTCTCTCTCACACTCCAATCTCTCTCTATCTCACACTCCCAATCTCTCTCTCTCTCACACTCCCAATCTCTCTCTCTCTCACACTCCCAATCTCTCTCTCACACTCCCAATCTCTCTCTCTCTCACACTCCCAATCTCTCTCTCTCTCACTCCCAATCTCTCTCTCTCTCACTCCAATCTCTCTCTCTCTCTCACACTCCTATCTCTCTCTCTCTCACACTCCCAATCTCTCTCTCACACACTCCCAATCTCTCTCTCTCTCTCACACTCCCAATCTCTCTCTCTCACACTCCCAATCTCTCTCTCACACTCCCAATCTCTCTCTCACACTCCCAATCTCTCTCTCTCTCACACTCCCAATCTCTCTCTCTCACTCCAATCTCTCTCTCTCTCACACTCCAATCTCTCTATCTCTCCACTCCCAATCTCTCTCTCTCACTCCCAATCTCTCTCTCAGCTCCCAATCTCTCTCTCTCTCTCTCACTCCCAATATCTCTCTCTCTCACTCCCAATCTCTCTCTCACACTCCCAATCTCTCTCTCACACTCCCAATCTCTCTCTCTCACACACTCCCAATCTCTCTCTCTCACTCCCAATCTCTCTCTCACACTCCCAATCTCTCTCTCTCTCACACTCCCAATCTCTCTCTGTCTCACACTCCCAATCTCTCTCTCTCTCACTCCCAGTCTCTCTCTCTCTCACTCCCAATCTCTCTCTCTCTCACTCCCAATCTCTCTCTCTCTCACACTCCCAATCTCTCTCTCTCACTCCCAATCTCTCTCTCTCACACACTCCCAATCTCTCTCTCACACTCCCAATCTCTCTCTCTCACACTCCCAATCTCTCTCTCTCTCACACTCCCAATCTCTCTCTCTCTCACACTCCCAATCTCTCTCTCTCACACTCCCAATCTCTCTCTCTCTCACACTCCCAATCTCTCTCTCACACTCCCAATCTCTCTCTCTCTCACACTCCCAATCTCTCTCTCTCACACTCCCAATCTCCCTCTCACTCCCAATCTCTCTCTCACACTCCCAATCTCTCCTCTCTCACTCCCAATCTCTCTCTCTCTCACTCCCAATCTCTCTCTCTCTCACACTCCCAATCTCTCTCTCTCTCACACTCCTAATCTCTCTCTCTCTCACACTCCCAATCTCTCTCTCACTCCCAATCTCTCTCTCTCTCACTCCCAATCTCTCTCTCTCACACTCCCAATCTCTCTCTCTCTCACACTCCCAATCTCTCTCTCTCTCACACTCCCAATTTCTCTCTCTCTCACACTCCAATCTCTCTCTCTCTCACACTCCCAATCTCTCTCTCTCACACTCCCAATCTCCCTCTCACTCCCAATCTCTCTCTCACACTCCAATCTCTCCCTCTCTCACTCCCAATCTCTCTCTCTCTCACTCCCAATCTCTCTCTCTCTCACACTCCCAATCTCTCTCTCTCTCACACTCCTAATCTCTCTCTCTCTCACACTCCCAATCTCTCTCTCTCTCACACTCCCAATCTCTCTCTCACACTCCCAATCTCTCTCTCTCTCACACTCCCAATCTCTCTCTCTCACACTCCCAATCTCTCTCTCTCACACTCCCAATCTCTCTCTCTCTCTCACTCCCAATCTCTCTCTCTCTCACACTCCCAATCTCTCTCTCTCACACTCCCAATCTCTCTCTCTCACTCCCAATCTCTCTCTCACACTCCCAATCTCTCTCTCTCTCACACTCCCAATCTCTCTCTCACACACTCCCAATCTCTCTCTCACACTCCCAATCTCTCTCTCGCACACTCCCAATCTCTCTCTCTCTCACACTCCCAATCTCTCTCTCTCTCACACTCCCAATCTCTCTCTCTCACACTCCCAATCTCTCTCTCTCACTCCCAATCTCTCTCTCACACTCCCAATCTCTCTCTCTCTCACACTCCCAATCTCTCTCTCACACACTCCAATCTCTCTCTCACACTCCCAATCTCTCTCTCGCACACTCCCAATCTCTCTCTCTCTCACACTCCCAATCTCTCTCTCACACTCCCAATCTCTCTCTCTCACACACTCCCAATCTCTCTCTCTCACTCCCAATCTCTCTCTCTCTCACACTCCCAATTTCTCTCTCTCTCACACTCCCAATCTCTCTCTCTCTCACACTCCCAATCTCTCTCTCTCACACTCCCAATCTCCTCTCACTCCAATCTCTCTCTCACACTCCCAATCTCTCCCTCTCACTCCCAATCTCTCTCTCTCTCACTCCCAATCTCTCTCTCTCTCACACTCCCAATCTCTCTCTCTCTCACACTCCTAATCTCTCTCTCTCTCACACTCCCAATCTCTCTCTCACTCCCAATCTCTCTCTCTCTCACTCCCAATCTCTCTCTCTCACACTCCAATCTCTCTCTCTCACACTCCCAATCTCTCTCTCTCTCTCACACTCCCAATCTCTCTCTCTCTCACACTCCCAATCTCTCTCTCTCTCACTCCCCCAATCTCTCTCTCTCTCACACTCCCAAACTCTCTCTCTCTCACTCCCAATCTCTCTCTCTCACACTCCAGTCTCTCTCTCACTCCCAATCTCTCTCTCTCTCACACCCCCAATCTCTCTCTCACACACTCCCAATCTCTCTCTCTCTCTCACACTCCCAATCCAATTTTTTCCAATTTCCAATTAAAATGCTTTATTGGCATGAAAGTTTACGAGAACCATATTGCCAAAGCTTACATAGCAAAAAGGTGCAGTTTTCCAACATTCTGTAGGTGTCAATCGATTTGACATTTGTTGGGTACATACAATATTACTTTTAAACAATATTAACTTTAAACAGTCTTTGTACTTCATTTGGTACGTTCAATATTAATTTTAAACAGTCTTAATTTTAAACAGTCCTCAGGTTGTGACATGTTGTTACATATTTGGCCCCAAGGTATGGTCTGTCTCCTTCTCCTAGGACTAATCTCAATTTTGACAGATCATCCAATTCCTTGAAATCTGGGGTTGTTTGGCTTAGCTTGTTGAATAATATGTTTCTTGATGTGTTGAATTTTTCGCATTTTAGGAGGAAATGCATTTCTGTTTCAACCTCGCCAGCCAGACATTGATCGCATATTCTATTCTCTCTAGGCTGCCAGGATTTCTTGTATCTGCCTTTTTCAATTTCCAGTTGGTGGTCGCTTAGTCTGTACCTGGTGAGGGTCTGTCTCTGTTTTGTGTCTCTGATGGTCGTGAGGTAGTCTGCCAGTTTATATTCTCTTTTTAGGGCCCGGTAACATTCTAATCTGCTTTGGCTTTCGGTTATTTTGTTCCAATGTTCCAGGTAGGTTTCTTTGCATTTTTTAATGATTTGGTTCACTCGGATTGGTGTTTGGGCGGCTGTGTTGGTCTGGGGCTGGTCAGGGTCCGGCTGAGTACTTAGTTTCCGTAGCAGCTGACTCAGGGGACTCTTTTCTGGGTTTAGCTCTTGGGTCTGAAAGGCTTTGAAATGAAGGGTGTCTGGGGAGCTAGATTTGAGGTGATTTAGGAAGTTTAGTGCTCGTTTTTGGATGTTTATTATCAGTGGGTATCTGCCTAGTTCGGCTCTGCATGCATTTGTTGGCGTTTTCCTTTGGGTGCGAAGGATGCTTCGGCAGAATTCTGCATGTAGGGCTTCTATTGTATGTTTTTCCCATTTAGTGTAGCTTTGGTGATTTAGCGGGCCCCATACTTCACTACCGTACAGTGCAATGGGCAGGATTATGCTGTCAAATATTTTGAGCCAGATTTTGATTGGGATTTGGATGTTGTAGAATTTTCTTTTTATTGCATATAGGGCTCTTCGGGCTTTTTCTTTTAGTGCATTCACTGCTATGCTGAAGCTCCCTGATGCTGTAATAGTTAGACCAAGGTAGGTGTAGCTCATAGTGTGTCCTATAGTGATATCACTGAGGGTAAACTGGTATTTGTTTTCCTGACATCTGGGCCTTTTTTGAAAAATCATGATGTTGGTTTTCTTTAGATTTACTGTTAGAGCCCAATTTTGGCAGTATTTGTCGAGTAGGTCTAGTTGTTGCTGTAATCCCTGTTCTGTGGGAGACAGCAGAACCAGGTCGTCCGCATAGAACAGGGATTTCACTTCTCCATCTAGGAGACGGAGACCTGGTGACTCGCTTTGCTCCAGCATGTCTGCTAATTCATTTATGTATATGTTGAACAGGGTCGGGCTCAAATTGCAGCCCTGCCGGACGCCTCTTCTCTGGGTGAAGAAATCGGTGCGTTTGTCTCCAATTTTGACCCCGCATTTGTTTTTCAGATACATTGATTTAATAAGGTCATAGACTTTGCCCCCTATTCCACATTGAAGAAGTTTATAATAGAGCCCTTCGTGCCATATAGAGTCAAAGGCTTTCTTGAAGTCGATGAAACAGGCGAATATTTTCCCATTTTTTGTTTGGTGTATATGTTTTTCAATGAGGGTGTGAAGGGTATAGATATGGTCGGCGGTGCGGTGTTTTGGAAGAAAGCCTATTTGGTTTTTTCTGAGGATATTATGTTTGTTAAGAAAATCAAGTAATCTACTATTTAGAATACTGCAGAATAACTTCCCTAGACAACTGTTGACACAGATGCCGCGGTAGTTATTTGGGTCTGATTTGTTTCCGCTTTTATATATGGGGGAGATTAGTCCTTGGCACCAGATATCGGGAAAACAGCCTGAACGTAATATGATGTTGAATAATTTGAGTACCGCACCCTGCATCTCCATATTGCTGAACTTGAGCATTTCATTTTTGATGTTGTCTGGGCCACAGGCTTTCTTTAGGTGGAGAGATTTTGTTTTTGTGGCCATTTCTTTCCATGTGATTGGGGAGTCTAGAGGGTTTTGGTTGTCTTTGATTGTTGCTTCTAATGTGTGGAGTTTTTCTGTGACCTGATGTTGACTTGGGTTTGTTTCGTTTATTGGGATGTCTTTGTAGAGGTTTTCAAAATGTGTTCTCCAGATGTCGCCATCTTGGATTGGTAATGCTTGCAATTGTGTTGTACTCAGGTTATTCCACATTTCCCAGAATTGTTTTGGGTTGGTGGAGTTTTCAATTTCTTCTAGTATTTTGTGGGTATAGTTTTGTGTTTTGTTCCTAATGGTGTGTTTATATCTTTTGAGGGTTTCATTGTATCTAGTACGTAGGTCCGGATTGTTTGGTTGGCGATGCTTTTGGTTTGATATTTTTCTCAGGTCTTTTCTGGCATTTTTGCATTCGTGGTCAAACCATTTCTTATTTTTATTTTGTCTTTTGTGACTCTTCCTCTTCTGTTTCACGAGGTCGGCTTTTACAGCTGCCTCATGAAAGATCATATTTATATCCTCTATGGCCATGTTTACCCCATCTCTGGTGATCTCATATAGATTTTCTTTAAATTTTGAAATTTTACTTGTGAGATCAGGTGAATTTAGTGCTGTGATGAATTTATCTCCACTGTCTGGGGCCCATCTGTATGTCTGGTTTATTTTATGTAGCTTACTGGGTTCCTTTTTTGTGTCTGTAGTTTGGGCAGAAAGTTTAAGGTACACATTTATTTGGTTATGGTCTGAGAGGGGGGATTGCTGCCTGACAGTGAATGCGTTGATATCGCAGGGGTCCAGGTCAGTGATTGTACTCTCTCTCTCACACTCCCAATCTCTCTCTCTCACTCCCAATCTCTCTCTCTCACACTCCCAATCTCTCTATCTCTCACTCCCAATCTCTCTCTCTCACTCCCAATCTCTCTCTCTCACTCCCAATCTCTCTCTCTCTCTCACTCCCAATATCTCTCTCTCTCACACTCCCAGTCTCTCTCTCACTCCCAATCTCTCTCTCTCTCACACCCCCAATCTCTCTCTCACACACTCCCAATCTCTCTCTCTCTCTCACACTCCCAATCTCTCTCTCTCACACTCCCAATCTCTCTCTCTCACTCCCAATCTCTCTCTCTCTCACACTCCCAATCTCTCTCTCTCTCTCACACTCCCAATCTCTCTCTCACACTCCCAATCTCTCTCTCTCACTCCCAATCTCTCTCTCTCTCACACTCCCAATCTCTCTATCTCTCACACTCCCAATCTCTCTCTCTCACTCCCAATCTCTCTCTCTCACTCCCAATCTCTCTCTCTCTCTCACTCCCAATATCTCTCTCTCTCACACTCCCAATCTCTCTCTCTCACACTCCCAATCTCTCTCTCTCTCCCAATCTCTCTCTCACACTCCCAATCTCTCTCTCACACCCTCCCAATCTCTCCCTCTCACTCCCAATCTCTCTCTCACACTCCCAATCTCTCTCTCTCTCACACTCCCAATCTCTCTCTCTCTCACACTGCCAATCTCTCTCTCTCTCACACTCCCAGTCTCTCTCTCTCTCACACTCCCAGTCTCTCTCTCTCTCACACTCCCAATCTCTCTCTCTCTCACTCCCAATCTCTCTCTCTCTCACTCTCCCAATCTCTCTCTCTCACTCCCAATCTCTCTCTCTCACACACTCCCAATCTCTCTCTCACACTCCCAATCTCTCTCTATCTCACACTCCCAATCTCTCTCTCTCTCACACTCCCAATCTCTCTCTCTCTCACACTCCCAATCTCTCTCTCACACTCCCAATCTCTCTCTCTCTCACACTCCCAATCTCTCTCTCTCTCACTCCCAATCTCTCTCTCTCTCACTCCCAATCTCTCTCTCTCTCTCACACTCCCTATCTCTCTCTCTCTCACACTCCCAATCTCTCTCTCACACACTCCCAATCTCTCTCTCTCTCTCACACTCCCAATCTCTCTCTCTCACACTCCCAATCTCTCTCTCACACTCCCAATCTCTCTCTCACACTCCCAATCTCTCTCTCTCTCACACTCCCAATCTCTCTCTCTCACTCCCAATCTCTCTCTCTCTCACACTCCCAATCTCTCTATCTCTCACACTCCCAATCTCTCTCTCTCACTCCCAATCTCTCTCTCTCACACTCCCAATCTCTCTCTCTCTCTCTCTCCCAATATCTCTCTCTCTCACTCCCAATCTCTCTCTCACACTCCCAATCTCTCTCTCACACTCCCAATCTCTCTCTCTCACACACTCCCAATCTCTCTCTCTCACTCCCAATCTCTCTCTCACACTCCCAATCTCTCTCTCTCTCACACTCCCAATCTCTCTCTGTCTCACACTCCCAATCTCTCTCTCTCTCACTCCCAGTCTCTCTCTCTCTCACTCCCAATCTCTCTCTCTCTCACTCCCAATCTCTCTCTCTCTCACACTCCCAATCTCTCTCTCTCACTCCCAATCTCTCTCTCTCACACACTCCCAATCTCTCTCTCACACTCCCAATCTCTCTCTCTCACACTCCCAATCTCTCTCTCTCTCACACTCCCAATCTCTCTCTCTCTCACACTCCCAATCTCTCTCTCTCACACTCCCAATCTCTCTCTCTCTCACACTCCCAATCTCTCTCTCACACTCCCAATCTCTCTCTCTCTCACACTCCCAATCTCTCTCTCTCACACTCCCAATCTCCCTCTCACTCCCAATCTCTCTCACACTCCCAATCTCTCCCTCTCTCACTCCCAATCTCTCTCTCTCTCACTCCCAATCTCTCTCTCTCTCACACTCCCAATCTCTCTCTCTCTCACACTCCTAATCTCTCTCTCTCTCACACTCCCAATCTCTCTCTCACTCCCAATCTCTCTCTCTCTCACTCCCAATCTCTCTCTCTCACACTCCCAATCTCTCTCTCTCTCACTCCCAATCTCTCTCTCTCTCACACTCTCAATCTCTCTCTCTCACACTCCCAATCTCTCTCTCTCACACTCCCAATCTCTCTCTCTCTCTCACACTCCCAATCTCTCTCTCTCTCACACTCCCAATCTCTCTCTCTCTCACTCCCCCAATCTCTCCAATTTCCAATTTCCAATTAAAATGCTTTATTGGCATGAAAGTTTACAGAGAACCATATTGCCAAAGCTTACATAGCAAAAAGGTACAGTTTTCCAACATTCTGTAGGTGTCAATCGATTTGACATTTGTTGGGTACATACAATATTACTTTTAAACAATATTAATTTTAAACAGTCTTTGTACTTCATTTGGTACGTTCAATATTAATTTTAAACAGTCTTAATTTTAAACAGTCCTCAGGTTGTGACATGTTGTTACATATTTGGCCCCAAGGTATGGTCTGTCTCCTTCTCCTAGGACTAATCTCAATTTTGACAGATCATCCAATTCCTTGAAATCTGGGGTTGTTTGGCTTAGCTTGTTGAATAATATGTTTCTTGATGTGTTGAATTTTTCGCATTTTAGGAGGAAATGCATTTCTGTTTCAACCTCGCCAGCCAGACATTGATCGCATATTCTATTCTCTCTAGGCTGCCAGGATTTCTTGTATCTGCCTTTTTCAATTTCCAGTTGGTGGTCGCTTAGTCTGTACCTGGTGAGGGTCTGTCTCTGTTTTGTGTCTCTGATGGTCGTGAGGTAGTCTGCCAGTTTATATTCTCTTTTTAGGGCCCGGTAACATTCTAATCTGCTTTGGCTTTCGGTTATTTTGTTCCAATGTTCCAGGTAGGTTTCTTTGCATTTTTTAATGATTTGGTTCACTCGGATTGGTGTTTGGACGGCTGTGTTGGTCTGGGGCTGGTCAGGGTCCGGCTGAGTACTTAGTTTCCATAGCAGCTGACTCAGGGGACTCTTTTCTGGGTTTAGCTCTTGGGTCTGAAAGGCTTTGAAATGAAGGGTGTCTGGGGAGCTAGATTTGAGGTGATTTAGGAAGTTTAGTGCTCGTTTTTGGATGTTTATTATCAGTGGGTATCTGCCTCCTAGTTCGGCTCTTCATGCATTTGTTGGCGTTTTTCTTTGGGTGCGAAGGATGCTTCGGCAGAATTCTGCATGTAGGGCTTCTATTGTATGTTTTTCCCATTTAGTGTAGCTTTGGTGATTTAGCGGGCCCCATACTTCACTACCGTACAGTGCAATGGGCAGGATTATGCTGTCAAATATTTTGAGCCAGATTTTGATTGGGATTTGGATGTTGTAGAATTTTCTTTTATTGCATATAGGGCTCTTCGGGCTTTTTCTTTAGTGCATTCACTGCTATGCTGAAGCTCCTGATGCTGTAATAGTTAGACCAAGGTAGGTGTAGCTCATAGTGTGTCCTATAGTGATATCACTGAGGGTAAACTGGTATTTGTTTTCCTGACATCTGGGCCTTTTTTGAAAAATCATGATGTTGGTTTTCTTTAGATTTACTGTTAGAGCCCAATTTTGGCAGTATTTGTCGAGTAGGTCTAGTTGTTGCTGTAATCCCTGTTCTGTGGGAGACAGCAGAACCAGGTCGTCCGCATAGAACAGGGATTTCACTTCTCTCTCTCTCTCTCTCACACTCCCAATCTCTCTCTCTCTCTCACACTCCCAATCTCTCTCTCTCACACACCCAATCTCTCTCCTCTCACTCCCAATCTCTCTCCTCACACTCCCAATACTCTCTATCTCTCACACTCCCAATCTCTCTCTCTCACTCCGAATCTCTCTCTCTCACTCCCAATCTCTCTCTCTCTCTCACTCCCAATATCTCTCTCTCTCACACTCCAGTCTCTCTCTCACTCCCAATCTCTCTCTCTCTCACACCCCCAATCTCTCTCTCACACACTCCCAATCTCTCTCTCTCTCTCACACTCCCAATCTCTCTCTCTCACACTCCCAATCTCTCTCTCACACTCCCAAACTCTCTCTCTCTCACATCCCCAATCTCTCTCTCTCTCTCACACTCCCAATCTCTCTCTCTCACACTCCCAATCTCTCTCTCTCACTCCCAATCTCTCTCTCTCTCACACTCCCAATCTCTCTACTCTCACACTCCCAATCTCTCTCTCTCACTCCCAATCTCTCTCTCTCACTCCCAATCTCTCTCTCTCTCTCACATCCCAATATCTCTCTCTCTCACACACTCCAATCTCTCTCTCACACTCCAATCTCTCTCTCTCCAATCACTCTCTCACACTCCCAATCTCTCTCTCTACAACCCTCCCAATCTCTCTCTCTCTCACTCCCAATCTCTCTCTCTCACACTCCCAATCTCTCTCTCTCTCACACTCCCAATCTCTCTCTCTCTCACACTCCCAATCTCTCCTCTCTCTCACACTCCCAGTCTCTCTCTCTCTCACACTCCCAGTCTCTCTCTCTCTCACACTCCCAATCTCTCTCTCTCACTCTCCAATCTCTCTCTCTCTCACTCTCCCAATCTCTCTCTCTCACACACTCCCAATCTCTCTCTCACACTCCCAATCTCTCTCTATCTCACACTCCCAATCTCTCTCTCTCTCACACTCCCAATCTCTCTCTCTCTCACACTCCCAATCTCTCTCTCACACTCCCAATCTCTCTCTCTCTCACACTCCCAATCTCTCTCTCTCTCACTCCCAATCTCCCTCTCTCTCACTCCCAATCTCTCTCTCTCTCTCACACTCCCAATCTCTCTCTCTCTCACACTCCCAATCTCTCTCTCACACTCCGAATCTCTCTCTATCTCACACTCCCAATCTCTCTCTCTCTCACACTCCCAATCTCTCTCTCTCTCACACTCCCAATCTCTCTCTCACACTCCCAATCTCTCTCTCTCTCACACTCCCAATCTCTCTCTCTCTCACTCCCAATCTCTCTCTCTCTCACTCCCAATCTCTCTCTCTCTCTCACACTCCCAATCTCTCTCTCTCTCACACCCCCAATCTCTCTCTCACACACTCCCAATCTCTCTCTCTCTCTCACACTCCCAATCTCTCTCTCACACTCCCAATCTCTCTCTCACACTCCCAATCTCTCTCTCACACTCCCAATCTCTCTCTCCTCACACTCCCAATCTCTCTCTCTCACTCCCAATCTCTCTCTCTCTCACACTCCCAATCTCTCTATCTCTCACACTCCCAATCTCTCTCTCTCACTCCCAATCTCTCTCTCTCACACTCCCAATCTCTCTCTCTCTCTCGCACTCCCAATATCTCTCTCTCTCACTCCCAATCTCTCTCTCACACTCCCAATCTCTCTCTCACACTCCCAATCTCTCTCTCTCACACACTCCCAATCTCTCTCTCTCACTCCCAATCTCTCTCTCACTCCCAATCTCTCTCTCTCTCACACTCCCAATCTCTCTCTGTCTCACACTCCCAATCCAATTCCAATTCCAATTCCAATTAAAATGCTTTATTGGCATGAAAGTTTACAGAGAACCATATTGCCAAAGCTTACATAGCAAAAAGGTACAGTTTTCCAACATTCTGTAGGTGTCAATCGATTTGACATTTGTTGGGTACATACAATATTACTTTTAAACAATATTAATTTTAAACAGTCTTTGTACTTCATTTGGTACGTTCAATATTAATTTTAAACAGTCTTAATTTTAAACAGTCCTCAGGTTGTGACATGTTGTTACATATTTGGCCCCAAGGTATGGTCTGTCTCCTTCTCCTAGGACTAATCTCAATTTTGACAGATCATCCAATTCCTTGAAATCTGGGGTTGTTTGGCTTAGCTTGTTGAATAATATGTTTCTTGATGTGTTGAATTTTTCGCATTTTAGGAGGAAATGCATTTCTGTTTCAACCTCGCCAGCCAGACATTGATCGCATATTCTATTCTCTCTAGGCTGCCAGGATTTCTTGTATCTGCCTTTTTCAATTTCCAGTTGGTGGTCGCTTAGTCTGTACCTGGTGAGGGTCTGTCTCTGTTTTGTGTCTCTGATGGTCGTGAGGTAGTCTGCCAGTTTATATTCTCTTTTTAGGGCCCGGTAACATTCTAATCTGCTTTGGCTTTCGGTTATTTTGTTCCAATGTTCCAGGTAGGTTTCTTTGCATTTTTTAATGATTTGGTTCACTCGGATTGGTGTTTGGACGGCTGTGTTGGTCTGGGGCTGGTCAGGGTCCGGCTGAGTACTTAGTTTCCATAGCAGCTGACTCAGGGGACTCTTTTCTGGGTTTAGCTCTTGGGTCTGAAAGGCTTTGAAATGAAGGGTGTCTGGGGAGCTAGATTTGAGGTGATTTAGGAAGTTTAGTGCTCGTTTTTGGATGTTTATTATCAGTGGGTATCTGCCTAGTTCGGCTCTGCATGCATTTGTTGGCGTTTTTCTTTGGGTGCGAAGGATGCTTCGGCAGAATTCTGCATGTAGGGCTTCTATTGTATGTTTTTCCCATTTAGTGTAGCTTTGGTGATTTAGCGGGGCCCCATACTTCACTACCGTACAGTGCAATGGGCAGGATTATGCTGTCAAATATTTTGAGCCAGATTTTGATTGGGATTTGGATGTTGTAGAATTTTCTTTTTATTGCATATAGGGCTCTTCGGGCTTTTTCTTTTAGTGCATTCACTGCTATGCTGAAGCTCCCTGATGCTGTAATAGTTAGACCAAGGTAGGTGTAGCTCATAGTGTGTCCTATAGTGATATCACTGAGGGTAAACTGGTATTTGTTTTCCTGACATCTGGGCCTTTTTTGAAAAATCATGATGTTGGTTTTCTTTAGATTTACTGTTAGAGCCCAATTTTGGCAGTATTTGTCGAGTAGGTCTAGTTGTTGCTGTAATCCCTGTTCTGTGGGAGACAGCAGAACCAGGTCGTCCGCATAGAACAGGGATTCTCTCTCTCTCTCACTCCCAGTCTCTCTCTCTCTCTCACTCCCAATCTCTCTCTCTCTCACTCCCAATCTCTCTCTCTCTCACACTCCCAATCTCTCTCTCTCACTCCCAATCTCTCTCTCTCACACACTCCCAATCTCTCTCTCACACTCCCAATCTCTCTCTCTCTCACCTCCCAATCTCTCTCACACTCCCAATCTCTCTCTCTCTCACACTCCCAATCTCTCTCTCTCACACTCCCAATCTCTCTCTCTCTCACACTCCCAATCTCTCTCTCTCTCACTCCCAATCTCTCTCTCTCACACTCCCAATCTCTCTCTCTCTCACACTCCCAATCTCTCACACTCCCAATCTCTCTCTCTCTCACTCTCCCAATCTCTCTCTCTCACACACTCCCAATCTCTCTCTCTCACTCCCATCTCTCTCTCACACTCCCAATCTCTCTCTCTCACACTCCCAATCTCTCTCTCTCACACACTCCAATCTCTCTCTCACACTCCCAATCTCTCTCTCTCACTCCCAATCTCTCTCTCACACTCCCAATCTCTCTCTCTCTCTCTCTCACACTCCCAATCTCTCTCTCTGTCACACTCCCAATCTCTCTCTCTCTCACACTCCAATCTCTTTCTCTCTCACACTCCCAATCTCTCTCTCACACTCCCAATCTCTCTCTCTCTCACACTCCCAATCTCTCTCTCTCTCACACTCCCAATCTCTCTCTCTCTCACACTCCCAATCTCTCTCTCACACTCCCCAATCTCTCTCTCTCCTCTCCACTCCCAATCTCTCTCTCTCTCACTTCCCAATCTCTCTCTCTCACACTCCCCAATCTCTCTCTCTCTCTCACACTCCCAATCTCTCTCTCTCTCACACACCCAATCTCTCTCGCACACTCCCAATCTCTCTCTCTCTCACTCCCAATCTCTCTCTCTCTCACACTCCCAATCTCTCTCTCTCACACTCCCAATCTCTCTCTCCCACTCCCAATCTCTCTCTCACACTCCCAATCTCTCCCTCTCTCACTCCCAATCTCTCTCTCTCACACTCCCAATCTCTCTCTCTCACACTCCCAATCTCTCTCTCTCTCTCACACTCCCAATCTCTCTCACTCACACACCCAATCTCTCTCGCACACTCCCAATCTCTCTCTCTCTCACTCCCAATCTCTCTCTCTCACTCCCAATCTCTCTCTCTCTCACACTCCAATCTCTCTCTCTCTCTCTCACACTCCCAATCTCTCTCTCTCACACTCCCAATCTCTCTCTCTCTCACACTCCCAATCTCTCTCTCTCTCACACTCCCAATCTCTCTCTCTCTCACACTCCCCAGTCTCTCTCTCTCTCACACTCCTAATCTCTCTCTCACACACTCCCAATCTCTCGCTCTCACACTCCCAATCTCTCTCTCTCTCACACTCCCAATCTCTCTCTCACACTCCCAATCTCTCTCTCTCTCACACTCCCAATCTCTCTCTCTCTCACACCTCCTAATCTCTCTCTCACACACTCCCAATCTCTCTCTCTCGCTCCCAATCTCTCTCTCTCACACTCCCAATCTGTCTCTCTCTCTCACACTCCCAATATCTCTCTCTCTCACACTCCCAATCTCTCTCTCTCACACTCCCAATCGCTCTCTCTTCTCCCCAATCTCTCTCTCACACTCCCAATCTCTCTCTCTCACACACTCCCAATCTCTCTCTCTCACTCCCAATCTCTCTCTCACACTCCCAATCTCTCTCTCTCTCACACTCCCAATCTCTCTCTCTCACACACTCCCAATCACTCTCTCACACTCCCAATCTCTCTCTCGCACACTCCCAATCTCTCTCTCTCTCACACTCCCCAATCTCTCTCTCACACTCCCAACTCTCTCTCTCTCTCACACTCCCAATCTCTCTCTCTCACACACTCCCAATCTCTCTCTCTCACTCCCAATCTCTCTCCCTCACTCCCAATCTCTCTCTCTCACTCACTCCCAATCTCTCTCTCTCACTCCCAATCTCTCTCTCACACTCCCCAATCTCTCTCTCCCTCCCAATCTCTCTCTCTCTCACACTCCCAGTCTCTCTCTCTCTCACACTCCTAATCTCTCTCTTTAACAGACTCCCAATCTCTCTCTCTCACACTCCCAATCTCTCTCTCTCACACTCCCAATCTCTCTCTCTCTCACACTCCTAATCTCTCTCTCTCTCACACTCCTAATCTCTCTCTCTCACACACTCCCAATCTCTCTCTCTCTCACTCCCAATCTCTCTCTCTCTCACTCCCAATCTCTCTCTCACACTCCCAATCTCTCTCTCTCTCTCTCTCTCACTCCCAATCCCACTCTCTCACACTCCCAATCTCTCTCTCTCTGACACTCCCAATCTCTCTCACACTCCCAATCTCTCTCTCTCACACTCCCAATCTCTCTCTCTCTCACACTCCCAATCTCTCTCTCTCACACTCCCAATCTCTCTCTCTCTCACACTCCCAATCTCTCTCTCACACTCCCAATCTCTCTCTCTCTCTCACTCCCAATCTCTCTCTCTCGCACTCCCAATCTCTCTCTCACACTCCCAATCTCTCTCTCTCTCTCACACTCCCAATCTCTCTCTCTCTCACACACCCAATCTCTCTCGCACACTCCGAATCTCTCTCTCTCTCACTCCCAATCTCTCTCTCTCACACTCCCAATCTCTCTCTCTCTCTCACACCTCCCCAATCTCTCTCTCTCACACTCTCCAATCTCTCTCTCTCACACTCCCAATCTCTCTCTCTCTCACTCCCAATCTCTCTCTCTCACACTCCCCAATCTCTCTCTCTCTCACACTCCCAATCTCTCTCTCTCTCACACTCCCAATCTCTCTCTCTCACACTCCCCATTTCTCTCTCTCTCACACTCCCCAATCTCTCTCTCTCACACTTCCAATCTCTCTCTCTCACACACCCAATCTCTCTCTCTCACTCCCAATCTCTCTCTCACACTCCCAATCTCTCCCTCTCTCACTCCCAATCTCTCTCTCTCTCACTCCCAATCTCTCTCTCTCTCACTCCCAATCTCTCTCTCACACTCCCAAGCTCTCTCTCTCTCTCTCACTCCCAATCGCTCTCTCTCTCACACTCCAATCTCTCTCTCTCTCACTCCCAATCTCTCTCTCTCTCACACTCCTAATCCAATTCCAATTCCAATTCAAATGCTTTATTGGCATGAAAGTTTACAGAGAACCATATTGCCAAAGCTTACATAGCAAAAAGGTACAGTTTTCCAACATTCTGTAGGTGTCAATCAATTTGACATTTGTTGGGTACATACAATATTACTTTTAAACAATATTAATTTTAAACAGTCTTTGTACTTCATTTGGTACGTTCAATATTAATTTTAAACAGTCTTAATTTTAAACAGTCCTCAGGTTGTGACATGTTGTTACATATTTGGCCCCAAGGTATGGTCTGTCTCCTTCTCCTAGGACTAATCTCAATTTTGACAGGTCATCCAATTCCTTGAAATCTGGGGTTGTTTGGCTTAGCTTGTTGAATAATATGTTTCTTGATGTGTTGAATTTTTCGCATTTTAGGAGGAAATGCATCTCTGTTTCAACCTCGCCGGCCAGACCATTGATCGCATATTCTATTCTCTCTAGGCTGCCAGGATTTCTTGTATCTGCCTTTTTCAATTTCCAGTTGGTGGTCGCTTAGTCTGTACCCTGGTGAGGGTCTGTCTCTGTTTTGTGTCTCTGATGGTCGTGAGGTAGTCTGCCAGTTTATATTCTCTTTTTAGGGCCGGTAACATTCTAATCTGCTTTGGCTTTCGGTTATTTTGTTCCAATGTTCCAGGTAGGTTTCTTTGCATTTTTTAATGATTTGGTTCACTCGGATTGGTGTTTGGACGGCTGTGTTGGTCTGGGGCTGGTCAGGGTCTGGCTGAGTACTTAGTTTCCGTAGCAGCTGACTCAGGGGACTCTTTTCTGGGTTTAGCTCTTGGGTCTGAAAGGCTTTGAAATGAAGGGTGTCTGGGGAGCTAGATTTGAGGTGATTTAGGAAGTTTAGTGCTCCTCTCTCTCTCTCACAATCCCAATCTCTCTCTCTCACACTCCCAATCTCTCTCTCTCTCACACTCCCAATCTCTCTCTCTCACACTCCCAATCTCTCTCTATCTCACACTCCCAATCTCCTCTCTCTCACACTCCCAATCTCTCTCTCTCACACTCCCAATCTCTCTCTCTCACACTCCCAATCTCTCTCTCTCTCACACTCCCAATCTCCCTCTCTCTCACTCCCAATCTCCTCTCTCTCACACTCCCAATCTCTCTCTCTCTCTTCACACTCCCAATCTCTCTCTCTCTCACACTC
>NC_140992.1:156042322-156087410 GCF_052327205.1 Somniosus microcephalus | reverse complement strand
GGTGTTTGGACGGCAGTGTTGGTCTGGGACTGGTCAGGGTCCGGCTGAGTAGGAGTACTTAGTTTCAGTAGCAGCTGACTCAGGGGACTCTTTTCTGGGTTTAGCTCTTGGGTCTGGAAGGCTTTAAAATGAAGGGTGTCTGGGGAGCTAGATTTGAGGTGATTTAGGAAGTTTAGTGCTCGTTTTTGGATGTTTATTATCAGAGGGTATCTGCCTAGTTCGGCTCTGCATGCATTTGTTGGTGTTTTCCTTTGGGTGCGAAGGATGCTTCGGCAAAATTCTGCATGTAGGGCTTCTATTGTGTGTTTTTCCCATTTAGTGTAGCTATGGTGATTGAGCGGGCCCCATACTTCACTACCGTACAGCGCAATGGGCAGGATTATGCTGTCAAATATTTTGAGCCAGATTTTGATTGGGATTTGGATGTTGTAGAATTTTCTTTTTATTGCATATAGGGCTCTTCGGGCTTTTTCTTTTAGTGCATTCACTGCTATGCTGAAGCTTCCAGATGCTGTAATGGTTAGACCAAGGTAAGTGTAGCTCATAGTGTGTCCTATGATGGTATCACTGAGAGTAAACTGGTATTTGTTTTCCTGACACCTGGGCCTTTTTTGAAAAATCATGATGTTGGTTTTCTTTAGATTTACTGTTAGGGCCCAATTTTGGCAGTATTTGTCGAGTAGGTCTAGTTGTTGCTGTAATCCCTGTTCTGTGGGAGACAGCAGAACCAGGTCGTCCGCAAAGAACAGGGATTTCACTTCTCCATCCAGGAGACAGAGACCCGGTGACTCGCTTTGCTCCAGCATGTCTGCTAATTCATTTATGTATATGTTGAACAGGGTCGGGCTCAAATTGCAGCCCTGCCAGATGCCTCTTCTCTGGGTGAAGAAACCGGTGCGTTTGTCTCCAATTTTGACACCGCATTTATTTTTCAGATACATCGATTTAATAAGGTCATAGACTTTGCCCCCTATTCCACACTGAAGAAGTTTATAATAGAGCCCTTCCTGCCAGATAGAGTCAAAGGCTTTCTTGAAGTCAATGAAACAAGCGAATATTTTCCCATTTTTTGTTTGGTGTATATTTTTTCAATGAGAGTGTGAAGGGTATAGATATGGTCGGTGGTGCGGTGTTTTGGAAGAAAGCCTATTTGATTTTTTCTAAGGATATTATGTTTGTGAAGAAAATCCAGTAATCTACTATTTAGAATACTGCAGAATAACTTCCCTAGACAACTGTTGACACAGATGCCGCGGTAGTTATTTGGGTCTGATTTGTTTCCACTTTTATATATGGGAGAGATGAGTCCTTGGCACCAGATATCGGGAAAACAGCCTGAACATAATATGATGTTGAATAACTTGAGTACAGCACCCTGCATCTCCATATTGCTGAACTTGAGCATTTCATTTTTGATGTTGTCTGGACCACAGGCTTTCTTTAGGTGGAGAGATTTTGTTTTTGTGGCTAGTTCTTTCCATGTGATTGGGAAGTCTAGAGGGTTTTGGTTGTCTTTAATTGTTGCTTCTAATGTGTGGAGTTTTTCTGTGATATGATGTTGACTTGGGTTTGTTTCGTTTATTGGGATGTCTTTGTAGAGGTTTTCAAAATGTGTTCTCCAGATGTCGCCATCTTGGATTGGTAATGCTTGCAATTGTGTTGTACTCAGGTTATTCCACATATCCCAGAATTGATTTGGATTTATGGAGTTTTCAATTTCTTCGAGTATTTTGTGGGTATAATTTTGTGTTTAGTTCCTAATGGTGTGTTTGTATCTTTTGAGGGTCTCATTGTATCTAATACGTAGGTCTGGATTGTTTGGTTGGCGATGCTTTTGGTTTGATATTTTTCTCAGGTCTTTTCTGGCATTTTTGCATTCGTGGTCAAACCATTTCTCATTTTTATTTTGTCTTTTGTAACGTTTCCTCTTCTGTTTCACAAGGTCTTCTTTTACAGCTGCCTCATGGAAGATCATATTTATATCATCTATGGCCATGTTTACACCATCTCTGGTGATCTCATATAGATTTTCTTTAAATTTTGATATTTTACTTGTGAGATCAGGTGAATTTAGTGCTGTGATGAATTTATCTCCACTGTCTGGGGCCCATCTGTATGTCTGGTTTATTTTATGGAGCTTACTGGGTTCCTTTTTTGTGTCTGTAGTTTGGGCAGAAAGTTTAAGGTACACATTTATTTGGTTATGGTCTGAGAGGGGGGATTGCTGCCTGACAGTGAATGCGTTGATATCGCAGGGGTCCAGGTCGGTGATTGTATAATCCACCACACTAGACCCAAGAGTTGAGGAATATGTGAGTCTCCCTAAGGAGTCCCCTCTGAACCTACCGTTAACTATGTACAGGCCTAAGGCTCGGCAGAGTTGCACTACCTCCCTACCGCTTTTATTTATTTCACAGTCAAGGTTGTTCCGATTTGCGATGGCTGGTGTGACATATAAAGGGGTCTGGCCAAACACATGGTTGTTGCCCTGTGGGTCTATGAAGTCGGGTTCACATCCGGTCCTTGCATATAGGTCCCCACATAGTAGCACCTTTCCTTTGGCCTGGAAATGGCTGATTTCCATGTGGAGAGTATCAAATAACTCCTCTTCAAAATATGGCGATTCTATTGGAGGTATGTAGATCGCACATAAGTAGACATCTTTTTTTGTTATTCGTATATTTTTATCTAATTTTAGCCATATATGTGATTTTCCCTGTTTTATCGGTGAGATGTGTTTGTCCAGTTCTCCTTTATACCACACCAAGATTCCCCCGGAGGTTCTGCCCTTGCGTGTCTTAGTGTTCTTTACTGAGGGCACAATGATTTTCTGGTACATTGGAGGAAGTGGGTGGGCACGTCCTTTTGGCACCATGTTTCTGTTAACACAATTATATCAATGTCTTTTATAGCTTTTAGAAATTCAGGGTCTGTAATCTTCATCCCAAAAGTTGAGGAGCGGAGACCCTGGGTATTCCAGCAGCTTATGTGGAAAGAACGCATTTATATAGTTCAAAAAACGAAATAAAATGGACCTATTTTGTGGGATGAGTGTGAAAACACTAGTTTCTCTCTCACACTCCCAATCTCTCTCTCTCTCTCACTCCCAATCTCTCTCTCTCTCTCACACTCCCAATCTCTCTCTCTCACAGTCCGAATCTCTCTCTCTCTCACACTCCCAATCTCGCTCTCTCACGCTCCCAATCTCACTCTCTCTCACACTCCCAATCTCTCTCTCTCACACTCCCAATCTCTCTCTCTCACACTCCCAATCTCTCTTTCTCTCTCACTCCCAGTCTCTCTCTCTCACACTCCCAATCTCTCTCTCACACTCCCAATCTCTCTCTCTCTCACACTCCCGATCTCTCTCTCTCTCACACTCCCAATCTCTCTCTCTCTCACACTCTCAATCTCTCTGTCTCTCACCATCCCAATCTCTCTCTCTCACACTCCCAATCTCTCTCTCTCTCTCACTCCCAGTATCTCTCTCTCTCACATTCCCAATCTCTCTCTCTCACACTCCCAATCTCTCTCTCTCTCACACTCCCAATCTCCCTCTCTCTCAAACTCCCAATCTCTCTCTCTCTCACACTCCCAATCTCTCTCTCTCTCTCACACTCCCAATCTCTCTCTCTCTCTCACACTCCCAGTCTCGCTCTCTCTCACACTCCCAATCTCTCCCTCTCACACTCCCAGTCTCTCTCTCTCTCAAACTCCCAATCTCTCTCTCTCTCACACTCCCAAACTCTCTCTCTCACACTCCCAATCTCTCTCTCTCTCTCTCACACTCCCATTCTCTCTTTCTCTCACTCCCAGTCTCTCTCTCTCACACTCCAAATCTCTCTCTCTATCACACTCCCAATCTCTCTCTCACACTCACAATCTCTCTCTCTCACACTCCCAATCTCTCTCTCTCTCACACTCCCAATCTCTCTCTCTCTCACTCCTAGTCTCTCTCTCTCTCACACTCCCAACCTCTCTCACACACTCCCAATCTGTCTCTCTCACTCCCAATCTCTCTCTTTCTCTCACACTCCCAGTCTCTCTCTCACACTCCCAGTCTCTCTCTCTCACACTCCCAATCTCTCTCTCACACTCCCAATCTCTCTCTCATTCACACTCCCAATCTCTCTCTCTCTCACACTCCCAATCTCTCTCTCTCTCTCACACTCCCAATCTCTTTCTCTCTCACAGTCCCAATCTCTCTTTCTCACAATCCCAGTCTCTCTCTCTCACACACTCCCAGTCTCCCTCTCTCACACTCCCAATCTCTCTCTCTCACACACACAATCTCTCTCTCTCTCACTCCCAAACTCTCTCTCTCTCTCTCACACTCCTAATCTCTCTCACACTCCCAATCTCTCTCTCTCTCAAACTCCCAATCTCTCTCTCTCACACTCCCCATCTTTCTCTCTCTCACACTCTCAATCTCTCTCTCTCTCACACTCCCAATCTCTCTCTCTCTCACACTCCCAATCTCTCTCTCTCTCTCACTCCCAGTCTCTCTCTCTCTCACACTCCCAATCTCTCTCTCACACTCCCAATCTCTCTCTCTCTCACACTCCCAATCTCTCTCTCTCTCACACTCCCAATCTCTCTCTCTCTCACACTCCCAATCTCTCTCTCTCTCTCTCACTCCCAGTCTCTCTCTCTCTCACACTCCCAATCTCTCTCTTTCTCACACTCCCAATCTCTCTCTCTCTCTCACACACTCCCAATCTCTCTCTCTCTCACTCCCAATCTCTCTCTCTCTATCACACTCCCAGTCTCTCTCTCTCTCACACTCCCAAACTCTCTCTCTCTCACTCCCAATCTCTCTCTCTCTATCACACTCCCAGTCTCTCTCTCTCTCACACTCCCAATCTCTCTCTCTCTCACACACTCCCAATCTCTCTCTCTCTCACTCCCAATCTCTCCCTCTCTCACACACTCCCAGTCTCTCTCTCTCACACTCCCAATCTCTCTCTCTCACACTCCCAATCTCTCTCTCTCTCACACTCCCGATCTCTCTCAATTCAATTCAATTCAATTCAAATTGCTTTATTGGCATGATAAGGCACATCTTATGTTGCCAAAGCATCAAAATACATTCATGGTTGAACACATAAACGCAGATCTATTCATACAGAGTATAAACAGATATATCCCTGAATGTATAAATATACATTCGCATAATTTATATATACTCTTTTCTTAGGTTTACTGGTTGTCCCTTTGTTTATGGCAAGCTGTAACATAGTGTGCCGCTAGTGTTACACAGTTTCTCTCTTCCCCTAGTAGGTATGGGAGCTTTTGGTCATCATTCAAATTTCTGAATTCAGGCCATATTTGTGAGAATTTTTGGTAGAAATTCTCCCTGATGCCCTGATATATTCCACAGGCTGTGAGGAAGTGCATCTCTGTCTCCACCACTCCCTGACCGTAGTGAGAGCATATCCTGTCCTCTCTTGGCAGCCTGGTCTGCCTGTGTCTGCCTTTTTCGATCGCCAGGCTATGTTCACTAAGTCTGTACCTTGTCAAGGTTTCTCTCAGTTTGTTATCCTTTACCATGGTCAGGTACTCAGCCATGTTGTATTGTCTGTTTAGGGCCAAGTAGCAATTGAGTTTGCTTTGGGTTTTTGTTGTTTCTGCCCAATATGACAGGTATTTTTCCTTTTGCTTAGTGACAATTGTGTTGGGTCGAATTCTCTGTGCTACGATGTCACTGTCCTGGGGCTGGTTATTGTTAGTATTGTTAGTGGTTGCTTCACTGAGTCCCAGGACTAGTTGACTGAGGGAGTTCTTCTTTATGGTCCTCTCTTGGCATTTCAAGGCTTCGTAATGATAGCAGTGGAGGTTGCTCATTTTTAGGTGTTTCCAAAATTTGGCGGCTCTTTTTTGGATAGTAATTATTAGTGGAAATTGGCCTAGTTCTGCCCTGCATGCATTGTTTACGGTTTTCCTTTGAGTCCGGAGGATACCTTTACAGAATTCTGCATGTAGGATCTCAATTGGGTGTTTGTCCCATTTTGCAAATTCTTGTTGTGTTAGCGGTCCCCACACTTCACTGCCATAGAGTGCAATTGGTTCAATTACTGATTTGAAAATTTTTAGCCAAATGCTAATTGGGATTTCTATTTGGATTGTTCTTTTAATGGCATAGAAAGCCCTTCTAGCTTTCTCTTTCAGTTCATTCACAGCCAGTTTGAAATTTCCCGTAGAGCTGATTTTTATGCCCAAGTATGTGTAGTTCGTGGTTTGTTCGATATTAGTTGTTCCGAGTGTGAGATTTATTTTGGGTCCCTGATGTCTGGATCTTTGCTGGAACACGAGGACTTTGATTTTTGGGAGGTTTATTGTCAGGGCCTAGGTCTGACAGACCGACTCCAGCAGATCCAGGTACTGCTGTAGACCCTCCTTAGTTCGTGACAGCAGAACCAGGTCGTCTGCATAGAGGAGGTATTTAACCTTGGATTCATATAGGGTGAGGCGGGGTGCTGTAGATTGTTCAAGTAGTTTTGCCAATTCATTTATGTAAATATTAAAGAGTGTCGGTGAGATTGGCGAGCCCTGTGTCACCCCCCGCCCCTGTGGGAAGTATTTTGTTTGTTTGTCTCCAATTTTAACTGCACATTTATTGTTTGTATACATTGATTTAATTACATCATATGTTTTTCCCCCTACCCCGCTTTCGATAAGTTTCAGGAATAGGCCGTCGTGCCAGATGGAATCGAAAGCCTTCTGGAAATCTATAAAGCATGCGTAGATTTTGCTTTTGTTTTGATGAACGTGTTTGTCAATTAGGGTCTGTAGGGTGAAGATATGATCTGATGTTCTATAGTTTGGCAGGAATCCAATTTGGCTTTTACGCAAGACATTGTGCTCCTCAAGGAAGTTTATAAGTCTTTTGTTTATGATACTACAGAAAATCTTCCCCAGGTTACTGTTCACACAGATGCCTCGATAGTTATTTGGGTCACCTTTATCCCCACTTTTGCATATGGGCGTTATGAGTCCTTTGTTCCAGATATCAGGGAAGTAACCGACACTCAGAACCAAGTTGAAGAGTTTCAGTATAGCCAATCTCATTTTATCGTCCGTGTGTTTAATCATCTCGCTTAGGATGTCGTCTGCCCCGCAAGATTTCCCTGGTCGCAGGTCCTTGAGTTTTTCAATTAGCTCTTTTTCAGATATTATGGGGTCTATCGGGTTTTGGTTATCTTTTATGGCAGATTCTAGCTTTGCCAGTTTTTCGCATATTTGGTATTGCTCTGGGCTTAGTGTGTTTTTCTGGTATAATTTTTCAAAATGGTTTTGCCACGTGTCTCCGTTTTGAATGGCCAATTCATCATGTTGTTTTTTGTGTAATGTATTCCAGTTGTCCCAGAAACAATTGGAATCAATGGACTCCTCAATGGAGATGAGTGTATTCTTAATATACTGCTCTTTCTTGGTTCTGAGAGTGCTTTTGTATTGTGTTAGTGCCTGACAATAAGTAAGGTGTAATTCCTCGTTTTCTGGTTGTCTGTGTTTTTGGTTTGATATTTTTCTGAGTTTTTTCCTCATGTTCTGGCAATCGGAGTCAAACCATTTTTCGTAGTTTTTTGCTTTGGGTTTTTTCTTTCGAACTTTTAAGTTTGACATTGATGCCAAATTATCAAAAATATTATTTAGGTTATTCACTGCCCGGCTTAAGCCTTCTTTACTCCCAATCTCTCTCTCTCTCACACTCCCAATCTCTCTCTCTCTCACACTCCCAATCTCTCTCTCTCACACTCCCAATTTCTCGCTCTCTCAAACTCCCAATCTCTCTCTCTCACACTCCCAATCTTTCTCTCTCTCACACTCTCAATCTCTCTCTCTCTCACACTCCCAAACTCTCTCTCTCACACTCCCAATCTCTCTCTCTCTCACTCCCAGTCTCTCTCTCTCTCACACTCCCAATCTCTCTCTCTCACACTCCCAATCTCTCTCTCTCACACTCCCAATCTCTCTCTCTCTCCTACTCCCAATCTCTCTCTCTCTCACACTCCCAATCTCTCTCTCTCTCACACTCCCAAAGTCTCTCTCTCACACTCCCAATCTTTCTCTCTCTCACACTCCCAATCTCTCTCTCTCACACTCCCAATCTCTCTCTCTCTCACACTCCCAATCTCTCTCTCTCACACTCCCAATCTCTCTCTCTCTCACACTCCCAATCTCTCTCTCTCACACTCCCAATCTCTCTCACACTCCCAATCTCTCTCTCTCGCACTCCCAATCTCTCTCTCTCACACTCCCAATCTCTCTCTCTCTCTCACACTCCCAGTCTCGCTCTCTCTCAAACTCCCAATCTCTCTCTCTCACACTCCCAGTCTCTCTCTCTCTCTCTCAAACTCCCATTCTCTCTCTCTCTCACACTCCCAAACTCTCTCTGTCACACTCCCAATCTCTCTCTCTCACACTCCCAATCTCTCTCTCTCTCACTCCCAGTCTCTCTCTCTCACACTCCCAATCTCTCTCTCTATCACACTCCCAATCTCTTACTCACACTCCCAGTCTCTCTCTCTCACACTCCCAATCTCTCTCTCTCTCTCTCACTCCTAGTCTCTCTCTCTCTCACACTCCCAATCTCTCTCTCACACACTCCCAATCTGTCTCTCTCACTCCCAATCTCTCTCTTTCTCTCACACTCCCAGTCTCTCTCTCTCACACACTCCCAGTCTCTCTCTCTCACACTCCCAATCTCTCTCTCTCTCACTCCCAATCTCTCTCTCTCTCTCACACTCCCAATCTCTCTCTCTTTCACACTCCCAATCTCTTTCTCTCACACTCCCAATCTCTCTCTCTCACAATCCCAGCCTCTCTCTCTCACACACTCCCATTCTCCCTCTCTCACACTCCCAATCTCTCTCTCTCACACACACAATCTCTCTCTCTCTCACTCCCAATCTCTCTCTCTCTCTCTCACACTCCTAATCTCTCTCACACTCCCAATCTCTCTCTCTCTCAAACTCCCAATCTCTCTCTCTCACACTCCCAATCATTCTCTCTCTCACACTCTCAATCCCTCTCTCTCTCACACTCCCAATCTCTCTCCCTCACACTCCCAATCTCTCTCTCTCTCTCACTCCCAGTCTCTCTCTCTCACACTCCCAATCTCTCTCTCTCACACTCCCAATCTCTCGCTCTCTCACACTCCCAATCTCTCGCTCTCTCACACTCCCAAACTCTCTCTCTCTCACACTCCCAATCTCTCTCTCTCTCACACTCCCAAACTCTCTCTCTCATACTCCCAATCTTTCTCTCTCTCACACTCCCAATCTCTCTCTCTCACACTCCCAATCTCACTCTCTCTCACACTCCCAATCTCTCTCTCTCTCACACTCCCAATCTCTCTCTCTCACACTCCCAATCTCTCTCTCTCTCACACTCCCAATCTCTCTCTCACACTCCCAATTTCTCTCTCTCACACTCCCAATTTCTCTCTCTCGCACTCCCAATCTCTCTCTCTCTCACACTCCCAATCTCTCTCTCTCACACTCCCAATCTCTCTCTCTCACAATCCCAATCTCTCTCTCTCACACTCCCAGTCTCGCTCTCTCTCACACTCCCAATCTCTCTCTCTCACACTCCCAGTCTCTCTCTCTCTCAAACTCCCAATCTCTCTCTCTCTCACACTCCCAAACTCTCTCTCTCACTCCCAAACTCTCTCTCTCACACTCCCAATCTCTCTCTGTCTCACACTCCCAATCTCTCTCTCTCTCACTCCCAGTCTCTCTCTCTCACACTCCCAATCTCTCTCACACACTCACAATCTCTCTCTCTCACACTCCCAATCTCTCTCTCTCTCACACTCCCAATCTCTCTCTCTCACACACTCCCAATCTGTCTCTCTCACTCCCAATCTCTCTCTTTCTCTCACACTCCCAGTCTCTCTCTCTCACACACTCCCAGTCTCTCTCTCTCACACTCCCAATCTCTCTCTCACACGCCCAATCTCTCTCTCTCACTCCCAATCTCTCTCTCTCTCTCACACTCCCAATCTCTCTCTCTCTCACACTCCCAATCTCTTTCTCTCTCACAGTCCCAATCTCTCTTTCTCACAATCCCTGTCTCTCTCTCTCACACACTCCCAGTCTCTCTCTCTCACACTCCAAATCTCTCTCTCTCACACACACAATCTCTCTCTCTCTCACTCCCAATCTCTCTCTCACACTCCTAATCTCCCTCACACTCCCAATCTCTCTCTCTCTCACACTCCCACTCTCTCTCTCACACTACCAATCTCTCTCTCACTCTCACGCACCCAATCTCTCTCTCTCTCACACTCCAAATCTTTCTCTCTCTCACACTCCCAATCTCTCTCTCTCACACTCCCAATCTCTCTCTCTCTCACACTCCCAATCTCTCTCTCTCTCTCACTCCCAATCTCTCTCTCTCTCACACTCCCAATCTCTCTCTCTCTCACACTCCCAAACTCTCTCTCTCACACTCCCAATCTTTCTCTCTCTCACACTCCCAATCTCTCTCTCTCACACTCCCAATCTCTCTCTCTCACGCTCCCAATCTCTCTCTCTCTCTCACACTCCCAATCTCTCTCTCTCTCACACTCCCAATCTCTCTCTCTCTCACTCCCAGTCTCTCTCTCTCACACTCCCAATCTCTCTCTCTATCACACTCTCAATCTCTCACTCACACTCCCAGTCTCTCTCTCTCACACTCCCTATCTCTCTCTCTCTCACACTCCCAATCTCTCTCTCTCTCACTCCTAGTCTCTCTCTCTCTCACACTCCCAATCTCTCTCTCACACACTCCCAATCTGTCTCTCTCACTCCCAATCTCTCTCTTTCTCTCACACCCCCAGTCTCTCTCTCTCACAGACTCCCAGTCTCTCCCTCTCACACTCCCAATCTCTCTCTCACACTCCCAATCTCTCTCTCTCTCACTCCCAATCAGTTCAGTTCAGTTCAAATGCTTTATTGGCATGAAAGTTTACAGAGAACCATATTGCCAAAGCTTACATAGCAAAAAGGTACAGTTTTCCAACATTCTGTAGGTGTCAATCGATTTGACATTTGTTGGGTATATACAATATTACTTTTAAACAATATTAATTTTAAACAGTCTTTCTACTTCATTTGGTACGTTCAATATTAATTTTAAACATTCTTACTTTTAAACAGTCCTCAGGTTGTGACATGTTGTTACATATTTAGCCCCAAGGTATGGTCTGTCTCCTTCTCCTAGGACTAATCTCAATTTTGACAGATCATCCAATTCCTTGAAATCTGGGGTTGTTTGGCTTAGCTTGTTGAATAATATGTTTCTTGATGTGTTGAATTTTTCGCATTTTAGGAGGAAATGCATTTCTGTTTCAACCTCGCCAGCCAGACATTGATCGCATATTCTATTCTCTCTAGGCTGCCAGGATTTCTTGTATCTGCCTTTTTCAATTTCCAGTTGGTGGTCGCTTAGTCTGTACCTGGTGAGGGTCTGTCTGTCTCACACTCCCAATCTCTCTCTCTCTCTCACACTCCCAGTCTCGCTCTCTCTCAAACTCCCAATCTCTCTCTCTCACACTCCCAGTCTCTCTCTCTCTCTCTCAAACTCCCATTCTCTCTCTCTCTCACACTCCCAAACTCTCTCTGTCACACTCCCAATCTCTCTCTCTCTCACACTCCCAATCTCTCTCTCTCTCACTCCCAGTCTCTCTCTCTCACAATCCCAATCTCTCTCTCTATCACACTCCCAATCTCTTACTCACACTCCCAGTCTCTCTCTCTCACACTCCCAATCTCTCTCTCTCTCTCTCACTCCTAGTCTCTCTCTCTCTCACACTCCCAATCTCTCTCTCACACACTCCCAATCTGTCTCTCTCACTCCCAATCTCTCTCTTTCTCTCACACTCCCAGTCTCTCTCTCTCACACACTCCCAGTCTCTCTCTCTCACACTCCCAATCTCTCTCTCTCTCACTCCCAATCTCTCTCTCTCTCTCACACTCCCAATCTCTCTCTCTTTCACACTCCCAATCTCTCTCTCTCTCTCACTCCCAATCTCTCTCTCTCACACTCCCAATCTCTTTCTCTCTCACAGTCCCAATCTCTCTTTCTCACAATCCCAGCCTCTCTCTCTCACACACTCCCATTCTCCCTCTCTCACACTCCCAATCTCTCTCTCTCACACACACAATCTCTCTCTCTCTCACTCCCAATCTCTCTCTCTCTCTCTCACACTCCTAATCTCTCTCACACTCCCAATCTCTCTCTCTCTCAAACTCCCAATCTCTCTCTCTCACACTCCCAATCATTCTCTCTCTCACACTCTCAATCCCTCTCTCTCTCACACTCCCCATCTCTCTCCCTCACACTCCCAATCTCTCTCTCTCTCTCACTCCCAGTCTCTCTCTCTCACACTCCCAATCTCTCTCTCTCACACTCCCAATCTCTCGCTCTCTCACACTCCCAATCTCTCGCTCTCTCACACTCCCAATCTCTCTCTCTCTCACACTCCCAATCTCTCTCTCTCTCACACTCCCAAACTCTCTCTCTCATACTCCCAATCTTTCTCTCTCTCACACTCCCAATCTCTCTCTCTCACACTCCCAATCTCACTCTCTCTCACACTCCCAATCTCTCTCTCTCTCACACTCCCAATCTCTCTCTCTCTCACACTCCCAATCTCTCTCTCACACTCCCAATTTCTCTCTCTCACACTCCCAATTTCTCTCTCTCGCACTCCCAATCTCTCTCTCTCTCACACTCCCAATCTCTCTCTCTCACACTCCCAATCTCTCTCTCTCACAATCCCAATCTCTCTCTCTCTCTCACACTCCCAGTCTCGCTCTCTCTCTCACTCCCAGTCTCTCTCTCTCTCAAACTCCCAATCTCTCTCTCTCTCACACTCCCAAACTCTCTCTCTCACACTCCCAAACTCTCTCTCTCACACTCCCAATCTCTCTCTGTCTCACACTCCCAATCTCTCTCTCTCTCACTCCCAGTCTCTCTCTCTCACACTCCCAATCTCTCTCACACACTCACAATCTCTCTCTCTCACACTCCCAATCTCTCTCTCTCTCACACTCCCAATCTCTCTCTCTCACACACTCCCAATCTGTCTCTCTCACTCCCAATCTCTCTCTTTCTCTCACACTCCCAGTCTCTCTCTCTCACACACTCCCAGTCTCTCTCTCTCACACTCCCAATCTCTCTCTCACACGCCCAATCTCTCTCTCTCACTCCCAATCTCTCTCTCTCTCTCACACTCCCAATCTCTCTCTCTCTCACACTCCCAATCTCTTTCTCTCTCACAGTCCCAATCTCTCTTTCTCACAATCCCTGTCTCTCTCTCTCACACACTCCCAGTCTCTCTCTCTCACACTCCAAATCTCTCTCTCTCACACACACAATCTCTCTCTCTCTCACTCCCAATCTCTCTCTCACACTCCTAATCTCCCTCACACTCCCAATCTCTCTCTCTCTCACACTCCCACTCTCTCTCTCACACTACCAATCTCTCTCTCACTCTCACGCACCCAATCTCTCTCTCTCTCACACTCCAAATCTTTCTCTCTCTCACACTCCCAATCTCTCTCTCTCACACTCCCAATCTCTCTCTCTCTCACACTCCCAATCTCTCTCTCTCTCACACTCCCAATCTCTCTCTCTCTCACACTCCCAATCTCTCTCTCTCTCACACTCCCAAACTCTCTCTCTCACACTCCCAATCTTTCTCTCTCTCACACTCCCAATCTCTCTCTCTCACACTCCCAATCTCTCTCTCTCACGCTCCCAATCTCTCTCTCTCTCTCACACTCCCAATCTCTCTCTCTCTCACACTCCCAATCTCTCTCTCTCTCACTCCCAGTCTCTCTCTCTCACACTCCCAATCTCTCTCTCTATCACACTCTCAATCTCTCACTCACACTCCCAGTCTCTCTCTCTCACACTCCCTATCTCTCTCTCTCTCACACTCCCAATCTCTCTCTCTCTCACTCCTAGTCTCTCTCTCTCTCACACTCCCAATCTCTCTCTCACACACTCCCAATCTGTCTCTCTCACTCCCAATCTCTCTCTTTCTCTCACACCCCCAGTCTCTCTCTCTCACAGACTCCCAGTCTCTCCCTCTCACACTCCCAATCTCTCTCTCACACTCCCAATCTCTCTCTCTCTCACTCCCAATCAGTTCAGTTCAGTTCAAATGCTTTATTGGCATGAAAGTTTACAGAGAACCATATTGCCAAAGCTTACATAGCAAAAAGGTACAGTTTTCCAACATTCTGTAGGTGTCAATCGATTTGACATTTGTTGGGTATATACAATATTACTTTTAAACAATATTAATTTTAAACAGTCTTTCTACTTCATTTGGTACGTTCAATATTAATTTTAAACATTCTTACTTTTAAACAGTCCTCAGGTTGTGACATGTTGTTACATATTTAGCCCCAAGGTATGGTCTGTCTCCTTCTCCTAGGACTAATCTCAATTTTGACAGATCATCCAATTCCTTGAAATCTGGGGTTGTTTGGCTTAGCTTGTTGAATAATATGTTTCTTGATGTGTTGAATTTTTCGCATTTTAGGAGGAAATGCATTTCTGTTTCAACCTCGCCAGCCAGACATTGATCGCATATTCTATTCTCTCTAGGCTGCCAGGATTTCTTGTATCTGCCTTTTTCAATTTCCAGTTGGTGGTCGCTTAGTCTGTACCTGGTGAGGGTCTGTCTGTCTCACACTCCCAATCTCTCTCTCTCTCACACTCCCAATCTCTCTCTCTTTCACACTCCCAATCTCTCTCTCTTTCACACTCCCAATCTCTCTCTCTCTCACACTCCCAATCTCTTTCTCTCTCACAGTCCCAATCTCTCTTTCTCACAATCCCAGTCTCTCTCTCTCATACACTCCCAGTCTCCCTCTCTCACACTCCCAATCTCTCTCTCTCAAACACACAATCTCTCTCTCTCTCTCTCTCAAACTCCCAATCTCTCTCTCTCACACTCCCAATCTTTCTCTCCCTCACACTCTCAATCTCTCTCTCTCTCACATTCCCAATCTCTCTCTCTCACACTCCCAATCTCTCTCTCTCTCTCACTCCCAGTCTCTCTCTCTCTCTCACACTCCCAATCTCTCTCTCTCACACTCCCAATCTCTCTCTCTCTCACACTCCCAATCTCTCTCTCTCTCACACTCCCAATCTCTCTCTCTCTCTCACTCAATTCAATTCAATTCAATTCAAATCGCTTTATTGGCATGATAAGGTACATCTTATGTTGCCAAAGCATCAAAATACATTTATGGTTGAACACATAAACGCAGTTCTATTCATACAGTGTATAAACAGGTATATCCCTGAGTGTATAAATATACATTCGCATTATTTATATATACTCTTTTCTTAGGTTTACTGGTTGTCCCTCTGTTCATGGCAAGCTGTAACATAGTGTGCCGCCAGTGCTACACAGCTTCTCTCCTCCCCCAGTAGGTATGGGAGTTTTTGGTCGTCATTCAGATTTATGAATTCAGGGAATATTTGTGAGAATTTTTGGCAGAAATTCTCCCTGATGCCCTGATATTTTCCACAGGCTGTGAGGAAGTGCATCTCTGTCTCCACTACTCCCTGACTGCAGTGAGAGCATATCCTGTCCTCTCTTGGCAGCCTGGTCTGCCTGTGTCTGCCTTTTTCGATCGCTAGGCTATGTTCGCTAAGTCTGCACCTTGTCAAGATTTTTCTCAATTTGTTATCCTTTACCATGGTCAGGTACTCAGCCATGTTGTATTGTCTGTTTAGGGTCAAGTAGCAATTGAGTTTGCTTTGGGTTTTTGTTGTTTCTGCCCAATATGACAGGTATTTTTCCTTTTGTTTAGTGACAATTGTGTTGGGTCGAATTCTCTCTGCTACGATGTCACTGTCCTGGGGCTGGTTATTGTTAGTAGTGTTAGTGGTTGCTTCACTGAGTCCCAGGACTAGTTGACACTCCCAATCTCTCTCTCTCTCACACTCCCAATCTCTCTCTCTCACACTCCCAATCTCTCTCTCTCACACTCCCAATCTCTCTCTCTCTCACACTCCCAATCTCTCTCTCTCTCTCACACTCCTAATCTCTCTCTCTCACACTCCCAATCTCTCTCTCTCTCACACTCCCAATCTCTCTCTCACACTCCCAATCTCTCTCTCTCACACTCCCAATCTCTCTCTCTCACACTCCCAATCTCTCTCTCTCTCACACTCCCAATCTCTCTCTCTCACACTCCCAATCGCTCTCTCTCTCTCACGCTCCCAATCTTTCTCTCTCACACTCCGTCTCTCTCTCTCTCACACTCCCAATCTCTCTCTCTCTCTCACACTCCCAGTCTCGCTCTCTCTCACACTCCCAATCTCTCTCTCTCTCACACTCCCAGTCTCTCTCTCTCTCGAACTCCCAATCTCTCTCTTTCTCACACTCCCAATCTCTCTCTCACACTCCCAATCTCTCTCTCTCACACTCCCAATCTCTCTCTCTCTCACACTCCCAATCTCTCTCTCACACACTCCCAATCTGTCTCTCTCACTCCCAATCTCTCTCTTTCTCTCACACTCCCAGTCTCTCTCTCTCACACACTCCCAGTCTCTCTCTCCCGATCTCTCTCGCTCTCAGACTCCCAATCTCTCTCTCTCACACTCCCAATCTCTTTCTCTCTCACAGTCCCAATCTCTCTTTCTCACAATCCCAGCCTCTCTCTCTCACACACTCCCATTCTCCCTCTCTCACACTCCCAATCTCTCTCTCTCACACACACAATCTCTCTCTCTCTCACTCCCAATCTCTCTCTCTCTCTCTCACACTCCTAATCTCTCTCACACTCCCAATCTCTCTCTCTCTCAAACTCCCAATCTCTCTCTCTCACACTCCCAATCATTCTCTCTCTCACACTCTCAATCCCTCTCTCTCTCACACTCCCAATCTCTCTCCCTCACACTCCCAATCTCTCGCTCTCACACTCCCAATCTCTCGCTCTCTCACACTCCCAATCTCTCGCTCTCTCACACTCCCAATCTCTCTCTCTCTCACACTCCCAATCTCTCTCTCTCTCACACTCCCAAACTCTCTCTCTCATACTCCCAATCTTTCTCTCTCTCACACTCCCAATCTCTCTCTCTCACACTCCCAATCTCACTCTCTCTCACACTCCCAATCTCTCTCTCTCTCACACTCCCAATCTCTCTCTCTCACACTCCCAATCTCTCTCTCTCTCACACTCCCAATCTCTCTCTCACACTCCCAATTTCTCTCTCTCACACTCCCAATTTCTCTCTCTCGCACTCCCAATCTCTCTCTCTCTCACACTCCCAATCTCTCTCTCTCACACTCCCAATCTCTCTCTCTCACAATCCCAATCTCTCTCTCTCTCTCACACTCCCAGTCTCGCTCTCTCTCACACTCCCAATCTCTCTCTCTCACACTCCCAGTCTCTCTCTCTCTCAAACTCCCAATCTCTCTCTCTCACACTCCCAGTCTCTCTCTCTCTCAAACTCCCAATCTCTCTCTCTCACACTCCCAATCTCTCTCTCTCTCACACTCCCAAACTCTCTCTCTCATACTCCCAATCTTTCTCTCTCTCACACTCCCAATCTCTCTCTCTCACACTCCCAATCTCACTCTCTCTCACACTCCCAATCTCTCTCTCTCTCACACTCCCAATCTCTCTCTCTCACACTCCCAATCTCTCTCTCTCTCACACTCCCAATCTCTCTCTCACACTCCCAATTTCTCTCTCTCACACTCCCAATTTCTCTCTCTCGCACTCCCAATCTCTCTCTCTCTCACACTCCCAATCTCTCTCTCTCACACTCCCAATCTCTCTCTCTCACAATCCCAATCTCTCTCTCTCTCTCACACTCCCAGTCTCGCTCTCTCTCACACTCCCAATCTCTCTCTCTCACACTCCCAAACTCTCTCTCTCACACTCCCAAACTCTCTCTCTCACACTCCCAATCTCTCTCTGTCTCACACTCCCAATCTCTCTCTCTCTCACTCCCAGTCTCTCTCTCTCACACTCCCAATCTCTCTCACACACTCACAATCTCTCTCTCTCACACTCCCAATCTCTCTCTCTCTCACACTCCCAATCTCTCTCTCTCACACACTCCCAATCTGTCTCTCTCACTCCCAATCTCTCTCTTTCTCTCACACTCCCAGTCTCTCTCTCTCACACACTCCCAGTCTCTCTCTCTCACACTCCCAATCTCTCTCTCACACGCCCAATCTCTCTCTCTCACTCCCAATCTCTCTCTCTCTCTCACACTCCCAATCTCTCTCTCTCTCACACTCCCAATCTCTTTCTCTCTCACAGTCCCAATCTCTCTTTCTCACAATCCCTGTCTCTCTCTCTCACACACTCCCAGTCTCTCTCTCACACTCCAAATCTCTCTCTCTCACACACACAATCTCTCTCTCTCTCACTCCCAATCTCTCTCTCACACTCCTAATCTCCCTCACACTCCCAATCTCTCTCTCTCTCACACTCCCAGTCTCTCTCTCTCACACTCCCAATCTCTCTCTCTCACACTCCCAATCTCTCGCTCTCTCACACTCCCAATCTCTCGCTCTCTCACACTCCCAATCTCTCTCTCTCTCACACTCCCAATCTCTCTCTCTCTCACACTCCCAAACTCTCTCTCTCATACTCCCAATCTTTCTCTCTCTCACACTCCCAATCTCTCTCTCTCACACTCCCAATCTCACTCTCTCTCACACTCCCAATCTCTCTCTCTCTCACACTCCCAATCTCTCTCTCTCTCACACTCCCAATCTCTCTCTCACACTCCCAATTTCTCTCTCTCACACTCCCAATTTCTCTCTCTCGCACTCCCAATCTCTCTCTCTCTCACACTCCCAATCTCTCTCTCTCACACTCCCAATCTCTCTCTCTCACAATCCCAATCTCTCTCTCTCTCTCACACTCCCAGTCTCGCTCTCTCTCACACTCCCAATCTCTCTCTCTCACACTCCCAGTCTCTCTCTCTCTCAAACTCCCAATCTCTCTCTCTCTCACACTCCCAAACTCTCTCTCTCACACTCCCAAACTCTCTCTCTCACACTCCCAATCTCTCTCTGTCTCACACTCCCAATCTCTCTCTCTCTCACTCCCAGTCTCTCTCTCTCACACTCCCAATCTCTCTCACACACTCACAATCTCTCTCTCTCACACTCCCAATCTCTCTCTCTCTCACACTCCCAATCTCTCTCTCTCACACACTCCCAATCTGTCTCTCTCACTCCCAATCTCTCTCTTTCTCTCACACTCCCAGTCTCTCTCTCTCACACACTCCCAGTCTCTCTCTCTCACACTCCCAATCTCTCTCTCACACGCCCAATCTCTCTCTCTCACTCCCAATCTCTCTCTCTCTCTCACACTCCCAATCTCTCTCTCTCTCACACTCCCAATCTCTTTCTCTCTCACAGTCCCAATCTCTCTTTCTCACAATCCCTGTCTCTCTCTCTCACACACTCCAAATCTCTCTCTCTCACACACACAATCTCTCTCTCTCTCACTCCCAATCTCTCTCTCACACTCCTAATCTCCCTCACACTCCCAATCTCTCTCTCTCTCACACTCCCACTCTCTCTCTCACACTACCAATCTCTCTCTCACTCTCACGCACCCAATCTCTCTCTCTCTCACACTCCAAATCTTTCTCTCTCTCACACTCCCAATCTCTCTCTCTCACACTCCCAATCTCTCTCTCTCTCACACTCCCAATCTCTCTCTCTCTCACACTCCCAATCTCTCTCTCTCTCACACTCCCAATCTCTCTCTCTCTCTCACACTCCCAATCTCTCTCTCTCTCACACTCCCAAACTCTCTCTCTCACACTCCCAATCTTTCTCTCTCTCACACTCCCAATCTCTCTCTCTCACACTCCCAATCTCTCTCTCTCACGCTCCCAATCTCTCTCTCTCTCACACACTCACAATCTCTCTCTCTCACACTCCCAATCTCTCTCTCTCTCACACTCCCAATCTCTCTCTCTCACACACTCCCAATCTGTCTCTCTCACTCCCAATCTCTCTCTTTCTCTCACACTCCCAGTCTCTCTCTCTCACACACTCCCAGTCTCTCTCTCTCACACTCCCAATCTCTCTCTCACACGCCCAATCTCTCTCTCTCACTCCCAATCTCTCTCTCTCTCTCACACTCCCAATCTCTCTCTCTCTCACACTCCCAATCTCTTTCTCTCTCACAGTCCCAATCTCTCTTTCTCACAATCCCTGTCTCTCTCTCTCACACACTCCCAGTCTCTCTCTCTCACACTCCAAATCTCTCTCTCTCACACACACAATCTCTCTCTCTCTCACTCCCAATCTCTCTCTCACACTCCTAATCTCCCTCACACTCCCAATCTCTCTCTCTCTCACACTCCCACTCTCTCTCTCACACTACCAATCTCTCTCTCACTCTCACGCACCCAATCTCTCTCTCTCTCACACTCCAAATCTTTCTCTCTCTCACACTCCCAATCTCTCTCTCTCACACTCCCAATCTCTCTCTCTCTCACACTCCCAATCTCTCTCTCTCTCACACTCCCAATCTCTCTCTCTCTCACACTCCCAATCTCTCTCTCTCTCACACTCCCAATCTCTCTCTCTCTCACACTCCCAAACTCTCTCTCTCACACTCCCAATCTTTCTCTCTCTCACACTCCCAATCTCTCTCTCTCACACTCCCAATCTCTCTCTCTCACGCTCCCAATCTCTCTCTCTCTCTCACACTCCCAATCTCTCTCTCTCTCACACTCCCAATCTCTCTCTCTCTCACTCCCAGTCTCTCTCTCTCACACTCCCAATCTCTCTCTCTATCACACTCTCAATCTCTCACTCACACTCCCAGTCTCTCTCTCTCACACTCCCTATCTCTCTCTCTCTCACACTCCCAATCTCTCTCTCTCTCACTCCTAGTCTCTCTCTCTCTCACACTCCCAATCTCTCTCTCACACACTCCCAATCTGTCTCTCTCACTCCCAATCTCTCTCTTTCTCTCACACCCCCAGTCTCTCTCTCTCACAGACTCCCAGTCTCTCCCTCTCACACTCCCAATCTCTCTCTCACACTCCCAATCTCTCTCTCTCTCACTCCCAATCAGTTCAGTTCAGTTCAAATGCTTTATTGGCATGAAAGTTTACAGAGAACCATATTGCCAAAGCTTACATAGCAAAAAGGTACAGTTTTCCAACATTCTGTAGGTGTCAATCGATTTGACATTTGTTGGGTATATACAATATTACTTTTAAACAATATTAATTTTAAACAGTCTTTCTACTTCATTTGGTACGTTCAATATTAATTTTAAACATTCTTACTTTTAAACAGTCCTCAGGTTGTGACATGTTGTTACATATTTAGCCCCAAGGTATGGTCTGTCTCCTTCTCCTAGGACTAATCTCAATTTTGACAGATCATCCAATTCCTTGAAATCTGGGGTTGTTTGGCTTAGCTTGTTGAATAATATGTTTCTTGATGTGTTGAATTTTTCGCATTTTAGGAGGAAATGCATTTCTGTTTCAACCTCGCCAGCCAGACATTGATCGCATATTCTATTCTCTCTAGGCTGCCAGGATTTCTTGTATCTGCCTTTTTCAATTTCCAGTTGGTGGTCGCTTAGTCTGTACCTGGTGAGGGTCTGTCTGTCTCACACTCCCAATCTCTCTCTCTCTCTCTCTCACACTCCCAATCTCTCTCTCTTTCACACTCCCAATCTCTCTCTCTTTCACACTCCCAATCTCTCTCTCTCTCACACTCCCAATCTCTTTCTCTCTCACAGTCCCAATCTCTCTTTCTCACAATCCCAGTCTCTCTCTCTCATACACTCCCAGTCTCCCTCTCTCACACTCCCAATCTCTCTCTCTCAAACACACAATCTCTCTCTCTCTCTCTCTCAAACTCCCAATCTCTCTCTCTCACACTCCCAATCTTTCTCTCCCTCACACTCTCAATCTCTCTCTCTCTCACATTCCCAATCTCTCTCTCTCACACTCCCAATCTCTCTCTCTCTCTCACTCCCAGTCTCTCTCTCTCTCTCACACTCCCAATCTCTCTCTCTCTCACACTCCCAATCTCTCTCTCTCTCACACTCCCAATCTCTCTCTCTCTCACACTCCCAATCTCTCTCTCTCTCTCACTCAATTCAATTCAATTCAATTCAAATCGCTTTATTGGCATGATAAGGTACATCTTATGTTGCCAAAGCATCAAAATACATTTATGGTTGAACACATAAACGCAGTTCTATTCATACAGTGTATAAACAGGTATATCCCTGAGTGTATAAATATACATTCGCATTATTTATATATACTCTTTTCTTAGGTTTACTGGTTGTCCCTCTGTTCATGGCAAGCTGTAACATAGTGTGCCGCCAGTGCTACACAGCTTCTCTCCTCCCCCAGTAGGTATGGGAGTTTTTGGTCGTCATTCAGATTTATGAATTCAGGGAATATTTGTGAGAATTTTTGGCAGAAATTCTCCCTGATGCCCTGATATTTTCCACAGGCTGTGAGGAAGTGCATCTCTGTCTCCACTACTCCCTGACTGCAGTGAGAGCATATCCTGTCCTCTCTTGGCAGCCTGGTCTGCCTGTGTCTGCCTTTTTCGATCGCTAGGCTATGTTCGCTAAGTCTGCACCTTGTCAAGATTTTTCTCAATTTGTTATCCTTTACCATGGTCAGGTACTCAGCCATGTTGTATTGTCTGTTTAGGGTCAAGTAGCAATTGAGTTTGCTTTGGGTTTTTGTTGTTTCTGCCCAATATGACAGGTATTTTTCCTTTTGTTTAGTGACAATTGTGTTGGGTCGAATTCTCTCTGCTACGATGTCACTGTCCTGGGGCTGGTTATTGTTAGTAGTGTTAGTGGTTGCTTCACTGAGTCCCAGGACTAGTTGACACTCCCAATCTCTCTCTCTCTCACACTCCCAATCTCTCTCTCTCACACTCCCAATCTCTCTCTCTCACACTCCCAATCTCTCTCTCTCTCACACTCCCAATCTCTCTCTCTCTCTCACACTCCCAATCTCTCTCTCTCACACTCCCAATCTCTCTCTCTCTCACACTCCCAATCTCTCTCTCTCACACTCCCAATCTCTCTCTCTCACACTCCCAATCTCTCTCTCTCTCACACTCCCAATCTCTCTCTCTCACACTCCCAATCGCTCTCTCTCTCTCACGCTCCCAATCTTTCTCTCTCACACTCCGTCTCTCTCTCTCTCTCACTCCCAATCTCTCTCTCTCTCTCACACTCCCAGTCTCGCTCTCTCTCACACTCCCAATCTCTCTCTCTCTCACACTCCCAGTCTCTCTCTCTCTCGAACTCCCAATCTCTCTCTCTCTCACACTCCCAATCTCTCTCTCTCACACTCCCAATCTCTCTCTCTCTCACACTCCCAATCTCTCTCTCACACACTCCCAATCTGTCTCTCTCACACACTCCCAGTCTCTCTCTCCCGATCTCTCTCGCTCTCAGACTCCCAATCTCTCTCTCTCTCACTCCCAATCTTTCTCTCTCTCACACTCACAAACTCTCTCTCTCACACTCCCAGTCTCTCTCTCTCACACACCCACTCTCTCTCTCTCTCTCTCACACTCCCAGCCTCTCTCTCTCTCGCACTCCCAATCTCTCTCTCTCTCACACTCCCAATCTCTCTCTCTCACACTCCCAACCTCTCTCTCACACTCCCAATCTCTCTCTCTCACACTCCCAATCTCTCTCTCTCTCACACTCCCAATCTCTCTCTCTCTCACACTCCCAATCTCTCTCTTTCACACTCCCAATCTCTCTCTCTCTCTCTCTCACACTCCCAATCTCTCTCTCACACTCCCAATCTCTCTCTCACACTCCCAATCTCTCTCTCACACTCCCAATCTCTCTCTCTCACACTCCCAATCTCTCTCTCTCACACTCCCAATCTCTCTCCCTCTCACACTCCCAATCTCTCTCTCTCACACTCCCAATCGCTCTCTCTCTCACGCTCCCAATCTTTCTCTCTCACACTCCGTCTCTCTCTCTCTCACACTTCCAATCTCTCTCTCTCAGACTCCCAATCTCGCTCTCTCTCTCTCTCCCAGTCTCGCTCTCTCTCACACTCCCAGTCTCTCTCTCTCTCGAACTCCCAATCTCTCTCTCTCTCACACTCCCAAACTCTCTCTCTCACACTCCCAATCTCTCTCTCTCTCACACTCCCAATCTCTCTCTCTCTCATTCCCAATCTCTCTCTCACTCCCAGTCTCTCTCTCTCACACTCCCAATCTCTCTCTCTATCACACTCCCAATCTCTCTCTCACACTCCCAATCTCTCTCTCTCACACTCCCAGTCTCTCTCTCCCACACTCCCAATCTCTCTCTCACACTCCCAATCTCTCTCTCTCTCTCCCAATCTCTCTCTCTTTCACACTCCCAATCTCTCTCAATTCAATTCAATTCAATTCAAATGCTTTATTGGCATGAAAGTTTACAGAGAACCATATTGCCAAAGCTTACATAGCAAAAAGGTACATTTTTCCAACATTCTGTCGGTGTCAATCGATTTGACATTTGTTGGGTACATACAATATTAATTTTAAACAATATTAATTTTAAACAGTCTTTGTACTTCATTTGGTACGTTCAATATTAATTTTAAACAGTCTTAATTTTAAACAGTCCTCAGGTTGTGACATGTTGTTACATATTTGGCCCCAAGGTATTGTCTGTCTCCTTCTCCTAGGACTAATCTCAATTTTGACAGGTCATCCAATTCCTTGAAATCTGGGGTTGTTTGGCTTAGCTTGTTGAATAATATGTTTCTTGATGTGTTGAATTTTTCACATTTTAGGAGGAAATGCATCTCTGTTTCAACCTCGCCGGCCAGACATTGATCGCATATTCTATTCTCTCTAGGCTGCCAGGATTTCTTGTATCTGCCTTTTTCAATTTCCAGTTGGTGGTCGCTTAGTCCGTACCTGGTGAGGGTCTGTCTCTGTTTTGTGTCTCTGATGGTCGTGAGGTAGTCTGCCAGTTTATATTCTCTTTTTAGGGCCCGGTAACATTCTAATCTGCTTTGGCTTTCGGTTATTTTGTTCCAATGTTCCAGGTCGGTTTCTTTGCATTTTTTAATGATTTGGTTCACTCGGATTGGTGTTTGGACGGCTGTGTTAGTCTGGGGCTGGTCAGGGTCCGGCTGAGTACTTAGTTTCAGTAGCAGCTGACTCAGGGGACTCTTTTCCGGGTTTAGCTCTTGGGTCTGAAAGGCTTTGAAATGAAGGGTGTCTGGGGAGCTAGATTTGAGGTGATTTAGGAAGTTTAGTGCTCGTTTTTGGATGTTTATTATCAGTGGGTATCTGCCTAGTTCGGCTCTGCATGCATTTGTTGGCGTTTTTCTTTGGGTGCGAAGGATGCTTCGGCAGAATTCTGCATGTAGGGCTTCTATTGTGTGTTTTTCCCATTTAGTGTAGCTTTGTTGATTTAGCGGGCCCCATACTTCACTACCGTACAGTGCAATGGGCAGGATTATGCTGTCAAATATTTTGAGCCAGATTTTGATTGGGATTTGGATGTTGTAGAATTTTCTTTTTATTGCATATAGGGCTCTTCGTGCTTTTTCTTTTAGTGCATTCACTGCTATGCTGAAGCTCCCTGATGCTGTAATAGTTAGACCAAGGTAGGTGTAGCTCATAGTGTGTCCTATAGTGGTATCACTGAGGGTAAACTGGTATTTGTTTTCCTGACATCTGGGCCTTTTTTGAAAAATCATGATGTTGGTTTTCTTTAGATTTACTGTTAGAGCCCAATTTTGGCAGTATTTGTCGAGTAGGTCTAGTTGTTGCTGTAATCCCTGTTCTGTGGGAGACAGCAGAACCAGGTCGTCCACATAGAACAGGGATTTCACTTCTCCATCCAGGAGACGGAGACCTGGTGACTCGCTTTGCTCCAGCATGTCTGCTAATTCATTTATGTATATGTTGAACAGGGTTGGGCTCAAATTGCAGCCCTGCCGGACGCCTCTTCTCTGGGTGAAGAAATCGGTGCGTTTGTCTCCAATTTTGACCCCGCATTTGTTTTTCAGATACATTGATTTAATAAGGTCATAGACTTTGCCCCCTATTCCACACTGAAGAAGTTTATAATAGAGCCCTTCGTGCCATATAGAGTCAAAGGCTTTCTTGAAGTCGATGAAAGAGGCGAATATTTTCCCATTTTTTGTTTGGTGTATATGTTTTTCAATGAGGGTGTGAAGGGTATAGATATGGTCGGCGGTGCGGTGTTTTGGAAGAAAGCCTATTTGGTTTTTTCTGAGGATATTATGTTTGTTAAGAAAATCAAGTAATCTACTATTTAGAATACTGCAGAATAACTTCCCTGGACAACTGTTGACACAGATGCCGCGGTAGTTATTTGGGTCTGATTTGTTTCCACTTTTATATATGGGGGAGATTAGTCCTTGGCACCAGATATCGGGAAAACAGCCTGAACGTAATATGATGTTGAATAATTTGAGTACCGCACCCTGCATCTCCATATTGCTGAACTTGAGAATTTCATTTTTGATGTTGTCTGGGCCACAGGCATTCTTTAGGTGGAGAGATTTTGTTTTTGTGGCCAATTCTTTCCATGTGATTGGGGAGTCTAGAGGGTTTTGGTTGTCTTTAATTGTTGCTTCTAATGTGTGGAGTTTTTCTGTGACCTGATGTTGACTTGGGTTTGTTTCGTTTATTGGGATGTCTTTGTAGAGGTTTTCAAAATGTGTTCTCCAGATGTCGCCATCTTGGATTGGTAATGCTTGCAATTGTGTTGTACTCAGGTTATTCCACATTTCCCAGAATTGTTTTGGATTGGTAGAGTTTTCAATTTCTTCGAGTATTTTGTGGGTATAGTTTTGTGTTTTGTTCCTAATGGTGTGTTTATATCTTTTGAGGGTTTCATTGTATCTAGTACGTAGGTCCGGATTGTTTGGTTGGCGATGCTTTTGGTTTGATATTTTTCTCAGGTCTTTTCTGGCATTTTTGCATTCGTGGTCAAACCATTTCTTATTTTTATTTTGTCTTTTGTGATGCTTCCTCTTCTGTTTCACAAGGTCGGCTTTTACAGCTGCCTCATGGAAGATCATATTTATATCCTCTATGGCCATGTTTACACCATCTCTGCTGATCTCGTATGGGTTTTCTTTAAATTTTGATATTTTACTTGTGAGATCAGGTGACTTTAGTGCTGTGATGAATTTTTCTCCACTGTCTGGGGCCCATCTGTATGTCTGGTTTATTTTATGGAGCTTACTGGGTTCCTTTTTTGTGTCTGTCGTTTGGGCAGAAAGTTTAAGGTACATATTTATTTGGTTATGGTCTGAGAGGGGGGATTGCTGCCTGACAGTGAATGAATTGATATCGCAGGGGTCCAGGTCAGTGATTGTATAGTCCACCACACTAGACCCAAGAGTTGAGGAGTATGTGAGTCTCCCTAGGGAGTCCCCTCTGAACCTACCATTAACTATGTACAGGCCTAAGGCTCGGCAGAGTTGCACTACCTCCCTACCGCTTTTATTTATTTCACGATCAAGGTTGTTCCGATTTGCGATGGCTGGTGTGACATCTAAAGGGGTCTGGCCAAACACATGGTTGTTTCCCTGTGGGTCTATGAAGTCAGGTTCACAACCGGTCCTTGCATTTAAGTCCCCACATATTATCACCTTTCCTTGGGCCTGGAAATGGCTGATTTCCATGTGGAGAGTATCAAATAACTCCTCTTCGAAATATGGCGATTCTATTGGAGGTATGTAGATCGCACATAAGTAAACATCTTTTTTTGCTATTCCTATATTTTTATCTAGTTTTAGCCATACGTGTGATTTTCCCTGTTTTACCGGTGAGATGTGTTTGTCCAGTTCTCCCTTATACCACACCAATATTCCCCCGGAGGTTCTGCCCTTGCGTGTTTTAGTGTTCTTTACTGAGGGCACAATGATTTCATGGTACATTGGAGGACAGTGGGTCGGCACGTCCTTTTGGCACCATGTTTCTGTTAACACAATTATATCAATGTCTTTTATAGCTTTTAGGAATTCAGGGTCTGTACTCTTCGTCCCAAAAGTTGAGGAGCGGAGGCCCTGGATATTCCAGCCGCTTATGTGGAAAGAACGCATTTATATAGTTCAATAAAACGAAATAAAATGGACGTATTTTGTGGGATGAGTGTGGAAACACTATTTTCTATAATGCTAAATGATGATTTAGTATAAATTTCATGAGGCATGCACATATGTCTATCTAATAATAGTAATAATACTGATCAATAATGATAGTGATAAATAACAATATTAATAATTTCTCCGGCTTTCTATCAGGCTGTTCAGCATCGTCATGATCTTTCTCAGTTCTTGGTCTACAGTCTGTGGTCTAGAGGGGGGTCTTGGGTCAGGTATAAAAGCACGGTTCTGTTGTTGGTTTTGTAATGGGGGGTGGGGGACATTGGTGGTCCTGTTTGGGCTCCCAATGGTAGAGGGGGTGGGAGGGCTGCGTCTTTTGGCAGTGTTTATGAGGTTTCTTGCGAAGACCCACATCCGCTGTTTGAGTAGATGTATTTCGTCATAGAGGTCCCTTGTGTTGATGTTTGGATGATGGGCCAGGGAGACGTTGGGGAGGACAGAACATCTCGTGTCGATCTCCCTGTTGGTGTTGTGGATTATATAGGCTGGGGTGTCCTTTCTGGGCAGTAGTGTGGAGATCACGATCCGCGCCTCGGGGAATTCCCTGCTGGCCTTTTCCGCCATCCTGCTCACCGCCCTCGCAGTGCCTTCCTGTCGGGTGTGTTGGTCGTTCGTGCCTGTGTGGATCACAATCCATTTGGGGCTTCCAAGGGATTCTTTGTTCAGGATCTTCATTGCTTGGTCTGTGTTGCTGCACCATTTTTTCAGGACTTGATGGTCTGGGAACAGCCTCTGGGGGTCCAGAAACTTTCCGTTGGAGTCGGTCAGCAGGACCGCCTGAGGGGTTGGTTTTTCAGACTGGGTAACAGTAGTCTGGGTAGGACTCGCCTGGTGGCTGGCTGTTGGCTGGGTTTCTGGGATATGTTGTGTGGCAGGAGCGGGGTTTGGGGCTTTCGGTGTGTCCTCGTTTGGGGGGGTATCTGTCGGTTTTTGTGTTCCTGTGTGTGAGGACTGGGTAGCAGTAGTCTGGGCATGATTCGACTGAGGGCTGGTTGGAGCGGGGTTTGTGGCTTTCGGTGTGTCGTCGTGTGGGGTGGCATCCGGCGGGTTCTGTGTCCTTGTGTGTGTTGTTTTTGTGTCCTCAGGTTTTTGGACCTTAAGAGGTTTGTGTTGCCTGCTGAGCCTTTCTACGGTCTCCTTCGTTTTGTTTAGTTGAGTACGGAGTTCTTTGATCTCATTTCTTTGCTCCTCTATGGTCTTTGTCATCTTGTGGGTGGTGGACTCGTGTTCCGTTTTTAGCTGTTTGAATTCCTCCTTCAGATTCTTGGCCAGTGTTTCTCTGTATTCGTTGAAATCAAGTTCTAGTTTGGCCAGATTCTCTTTCATCATTTTGTTTTCGTTGAGAGGTGTGGGGGGGGGGGGTGGAGATGGACAGGGAGGTGTTTTCCTCTGCTGGTCTCTCTTCTTCTTCCTCCACTTGGTTCTCATCATCCTCTGTTCGACTCTCTTTTGCTTCCTGTCCATTGGTCCTCTTTGTGTCTGCCTTAGTTTTCAACTGGGGGAATTCCTTTTCGAAGGAGTCCAGATTTTCCACATTCCCCTGTATCATGATCTTTCTATTTTTGTTGTAGTAGCTTATGGTTAGCAGGGGGTCATCTTTATCTAGATTTCCATCTTTACATATTTTGAGTCTGCCTCCACTGCCAATACCTTCACTGGAGACGTATGTGTAGTGTTTTTGTAAAGTCTCCTTCCAGGAGGTGACGTATTCGGTGTAGAATATGAGGTTGTTCTTCAGCTTAGTCCCTTTGTGTGTGGTATAGTCAACGTAGAGGATCTCTGGGTTATTTTTTAGTGTTGTGTACTTGTATTTTTCCTTTGCTTTATTTTTTGTGCATTGCTCAGGATATATCATTTCCCTGCTCATTGTAGTCGTTTGTTTTTTGTCTCAGATAGATATCTTTTTTTCCTCTTTTTTGTGTCGTGTTCCACCTTAGCCCACTTTTAGGTCCAAAATTGGGAGTTTTTCAGGGGTTCATCTTTGATATAGCTGTTCTTAAAGGTTTATCTTTCTCTTTCTCTCACAGGATCTTGGTTCGGGTAGTTTATCGTTTCTCTCGGGTTTCTATTCCTTTTCCTCGCGGGTTTGTTGTTCTTTTTTCAGGTATTTAAATAAAATTAAACTTTTTCCGAACTAACTTTAACTAAAATGAAACTTAGGTAGAATTAGGTAAAACTTATTTCTCCGTTTTTTTTTTTTTTCTCTTCCGACTCTCTCACTCGCTCTCCGGGCCTCGGACTCGCTCTCTCTCTCCGTGTTCCAAACTCGTTCACTCTCCGTGCCCCGGACTCATTCGCTTTCCGCGCTCTGGGCGGATCTCCTCGTGTCGTCGTGTCGGTCTCAGGCCCCCGGGTTTTTTGACTGACCAGGCTGTTTTCTGCCCCGGTCTCCGTTCCCGCGGTCTCTGGGCCTCGCGGTCTCGGGTTCACCCTCCCCAGGCCTCTTACTCGTTTTCCCGGTTCGGGCCGCTCCTCCCGTTCTCCGACCTCGCGGTCTCGGGTTCGCCCTCCCCAGGCCTCTTACTTGTTTTCCCGGTTCGGGCCGCTCCTCCCGTTCTCCGACCTCGCGGTCTCGGGTTCGCCCTTCCCAGGCCTCTTACTTGTTTTCCCGGTTCGGGCCGCTCCTCCCGGTCTCCGATCCCGCGGTCTCTGGGCCTCGCGTTCTCGGGTTCACCCTCCCCAGGCCTCTTATTTATTGTCCTGGTTCGGGCTGCTCCTCCCGGCCTCCGGTCTCGCGGTTCAGGCCTCTGTTTCTCTCTCTCTCCAGCTTTTTCTCTCCAGCTGGTGTTTCCTCTCCTCTCTCTCTCTCTCTCGCTCCGATGTCCTCTCTCTCTGTTGCCGGGATCTCTCTCTCTGTTCCCGGGTTCTCTCTCTCTCTGTTCCCGCGACCTCGCTCTCTCTCTCCCTCTGTCCCCGGGCCTTACTGTGTCTCTGGGCCGGTCTCTCGGTCTCGGTGAGCCGGGCTGTGTCCCGGGTGTCTCCGGGCTCTCGGTGTCCTGGTGCCGGGTCGCTCGGTCTCTCAGTGGGCCGGGTCTCTCTCTCTCTCTCTGGACCGGTCTCCGGGTCTCTCGGGCCTTTCTCACCGTCTCTGTCTCTCTCTCACTCTCTGTCTCTCTCTCACTCTCTGTCTCTCTCTGTCTCTCTCTCACACTCACTCTCTCTCACTCTGTCTCCCTCACACTCACACTCTCTCTCTCTCTCTCACACTCCCAATCTCTCTCTCTCACACTCCCAATCTCTTTCTCTCTCACAGTCCCAATCTCTCTTTCTCACAATCCCAGTCTCTCTCTCTCTCACACACTCCCAGTCTCTCTCTCACACTCCCAATCTCTCTCTCTCACACTCCCAATCTCTCTCTCTCTCTCACTCCCAGTCTCTCTCTCTCACACTCCCAATCTCTCTCTCACACTCCCAATCTCTCTCTTCTCTCTCACTCCCAGTCTCTCTCTCTCACACTCCCAATCTCTCTCTCACACACTCCCAATCTGTCTCTCTCACCCCCAATCTCTCTCTTTCTCTCACACTCCCAGTCTCTCTCTCTCACACTCCCAATCTCTCTCTCACACTCCCAATCTCTCTCTCTTTCACACTCCCAATCTCTCTCTCTCTCACACTCCCAATCTCTCTCTCTCTCACACTCCCAATCTCTTTCTCTCTCACAGTCCCAATCTCTCTTTCTCACAATCCCAGTCTCTCTCTCTCACACACTCCCAGTCTCTCTCTCTCACACTCCCAATCTCTCTCCCTCACACACACAATCTCTCTCTCTCTCACTCCCAATCTCTCTCTCTCTCTCACACTCCTAATCTCTCTCACACTCCCAATCTCTCTCTCTCTCACACTCTCAATCTCTCTCTCTCACACTACCAATCTCTCTCTCACGCACCCAATCTCTCTCTCTCACACTCCCAATCTCTCTCTCTCTCACACTCCCAATCTCTCTCTCTCTCACACTCCCAATCTGTCTCTCTCACACTCCCAATCTCTCTCTCTCTCACACTCCCAATCTCTCTCTCTCTCACACTCCCAATCTCTCTCTCTCTCACACTCCCAATCTCTCTCTCACACTCCCAATCCAATTCCAATTCCAATTCCAATTAAAATGCTTTATTGGCATGAAAGTTTACAGAGAACCATATTGCCAAAGCGTACATAGCAAAAAGGTACAGTTTTCCAACATTCTGTAGGTGTCAATCGATTTGACATTTGTTGGGTACATACAATATTACTTTTAAACAATATTAATTTTAAACAGTCTTTGTACTTCATTTGGTACGTTCAATATTAATTTTAAACAGTCTTAATTTTAAACAGTCCTCAGGTTAATCTCTCTCTCTCTCTCACACTCCCTGTCTCGCTCTCTCTCACACTCCCAACCTCTCTCTCACACTCCCAGTCTCTCTCTCTCTCAAACTCCCAATCTCTCTCTCTCTCTCACAGTCCCAAACTCTCTCTCTCACACTCCCAATCTCTCTCTCTCTCACACTCCCAATCTCTCTCTCTCTCACTCCCAGTCTCTCTCTCTCACACTCCCAATCTCTCTCTCTATCACACTCCCAACCTCTCACTCACACTCCCAATCTCTCTCTCTCACACTCCCAATCTCTCTCTCTCTCACACTCACAATCTCTCTCTCTCTCACTCCTAGTCTCTCTCACTCCCAATCTCTCTCACACACTCCCAATCTGTCTCTCTCACTCCCAATCTCTCTCTTTCTCTCACACCCCCAGTCTCTCTCTCTCACAGACTCCCAGTCTCTCCCTCTCACACTCCCAATCTCTCTCTCACACTCCCAATCTCTCTCTCTCTCACTCCCAATCTCTCTCTCTCTCACACTCCCAATCTCTCTCTCTTTCACACTCCCAATCTCTCTCTCTTTCACACTCCCAATCTCTCTCTCTCTCACACTCCCAATCTCTCTCTCTCTCACACTCCCAATCTCTTTCTCTCTCACAGTCCCAATCTCTCTTTCTCACAATCCCAGTCTCTCTCTCTCACACACTCCCAGTCTCCCTCTCTCACACTCCCAATCTCTCTCTCTCACACACACAATCTCTCTCTCTCTCACTCCCAATCTCTCTCTCTCTCTCACACTGCTAATCTCTCTCACACTCCCAATCTCTCTCTCTCTCAAACTCCCAATCTCTCTCTCTCACACTCCCAATCTTTCTCTCTCTCACACTCTCAATCTCTCTCTCTCTCACACTCCCAATCTCTCTCTCTCACACTCCCAATCTCTCTCTCTCACACTCCCAATCTCTCTCTCTCACACTCCCAATCTCTCTCTCTCTCACACTCCCAATCTCTCTCTCTCTCACACTCCCAATCTCTCTCTCTCTCTCACTCAATTCAATTCAATTCAATTCAAATTGCTTTATTGGCATGATAAGGTACATCCTATGTTGCCAAAGCATCAAAATACATTTATGGTTGAACACATAAACGCAGTTCTATTCATACAGTGTATAAACAGGTATATCCCTGAGTGTATAAATATACATTCGCATTATTTATATATACTCTTTTCTTAGGTTTACTGGTTGTCCCTCTGTTCATGGCAAGCTGTAACATAGTGTGCCGCCAGTGCTACACAGCTTCTCTCCTCCCCCAGTAGGTATGGGAGTTTTTGGTCGTCATTCAGATTTATGAATTCAGGGCATATTTGTGAGAATTTTTGGTAGAAATTCTCCCTGATGCCCTGATATTTTCCACAGGCTGTGAGGAAGTGCATCTCTGTCTCCACTACTCCCTGACTGCAGTGAGAGCATATCCTGTCCTCTCTTGGCAGCCTGGTCTGCCTGTGTCTGCCTTTTTCGATCGCTAGGCTATGTTCGCTAAGTCTGTACCTTGTCAAGGTTTTTCTCAGTTTGTTATCCTTTACCATGGTCAGGTACTCAGCCATGTTGTATTGTCTGTTTAGGGTCAAGTAGCAATTGAGTTTGCTTTGGGTTTTTGTTGTTTCTGCCCAATATGACAGGTATTTTTCCTTTTGTTTAGTGACAATTGTGTTGGGTCGAATTCTCTCTGCTACGATGTCACTGTCCTGGGGCTGGTTATTGTTAGTAGTGTTAGTGGTTGCTTCACTGAGTCCCAGGACTAGTTGACACTCCCAATCTCTCTCTCTCTCACACTCCCAATCTCTCTCTCTCACACTCCCAATCTCTCTCTCTCTCACACTCCCAATCTCTCTCTCTCTCTCTCACACTCCCAATCTCTCTCTCTCTCTCTCACACTCCCAATCTCTCTCTCTCTCACACTCCCAATCTCTCTCTCTCTCACACTCCCAATCTCTCTCTCTCTCACACTCCCAATCTCTCTCTCTCACACTCCCAATCTCTCTCTCTCACACTCCCAATCTCTCTCTCTCAGACTCCCAATCGCTCTCTCTCTCACGCTCGCAATCTTTCTCTCTCACACTCCGTCTCTCTCTCTCTCACACTCCCAATCTCTCTCTCTCACACTCCCAATCTCTCTCTCTCTCACACTCCCAGTCTCGCTCTCTCTCACGCTCCCAATCTCTCTCTCTCACACTCCCAGTCTCTCTCTCTCTCGAACTCCCAATCTCTCTCTCTCTCACACTCCCAAACTCTCTCTCTCTCACTCCCAGTCTCTCTCTCTCACACTCCCAATCTCTCTCTCACACTACCAATCTCTCTCTCTCACTCCCCCAATCTCTCTCTCTCTCACACTCCCAATCTCTCTCTCACACACTCCCAATCTGTCTCTCTCACTCCCAATCTCTCTCTTTCTCTCACACTCCCAATCTCTCTCTCTCACACTACCAATCTCTCTCTCACTCTCACGCACCCAATCTCTCTCTCTCTCACACTCCAAATCTCTCTCTCTCACACTCCCAATCTTTCTCTCTCTCACACTCCCAATCTCTCTCTCACACTCCCAATCTTTCTCTCTCTCACACTCCCAATCTCTCTCTCTCTCACACTCCCAATCTCTCTCTCTCACACTCCCAATCTCTCTCTCTCTCACACTCCCAATCTCTCTCTCTCTCACACTCCCAATCTCTCTCTCTCTGACACTCCCAATCTCTCTCTCTCTCACACTCCCAATCTCTCTCTCACACTCCCAATCTCTCTCTCTGACACTCCCAATCTCTCTCTCTCTCACTCCCAATCACTCTCTCTCACACTCCCAATCTCTCTCTCTCTCTCACACTCCCAGTCTCGCTCTCTCTCACACTCCCAACCTCTCTCTCACTCCCAGTCTCTCTCTCTCTCAAACTCCCAATCTCTCTCTCTCTCACAGTCCCAAACTCTCTCTCTCACACTCCCAATCTCTCTCTCTCACACTCCCAATCTCTCTCTCTCTCACTCCCAGTCTCTCTCTCTCACACTCCCAATCTCTCTCTCTATCACACTCCCAACCTCTCACTCACACTCCCAATCTCTCTCTCTCACACTCCCAATCTCTCTCTCTCTCACACTCCCAATCTCTCTCTCTCTCACACTCACAATCTCTCTCTCTCTCACTCCTAGTCTCTCTCACTCCCAATCTCTCTCTCACACACTCCCAATCTGTCTCTCTCACTCCCAATCTCTCTCTTTCTCTCACACCCCCAGTCTCTCTCTCTCACAGACTCCCAGTCTCTCCCTCTCACACTCCCAATCTCTCTCTCACACTCCCAATCTCTCTCTCTCTCACTCCCAATCTCTCTCTCTCTCACACTCCCAATCTCTCTCTCTTTCACACTCCCAATCTCTCTCTCTTTCACACTCCCAATCTCTCTCTCTCTCACACTCCCAATCTCTCTCTCTCTCACACTCCCAATCTCTTTCTCTCTCACAGTCCCAATCTCTCTTTCTCACAATCCCAGTCTCTCTCTCTCACACACTCCCAGTCTCCCTCTCTCACACTCCCAATCTCTCTCTCTCACACACACAATCTCTCTCTCTCTCACTCCCAATCTCTCTCTCTCTCTCACACTGCTAATCTCTCTGACACTCCCAATCTCTCTCTCTCTCAAACTCCCAATCTCTCTCTCACACTCCCAATCTTTCTCTCTCTCACACTCTCAATCTCTCTCTCTCTCACACTCCCAATCTCTCTCTCTCACACTCCCAATCTCTCTCTCTCACACTCCCAATCTCTCTCTCTCTCACACTCCCAATCTCTCTCTCTCTCACACTCCCAATCTCTCTCTCTCTCTCACTCAATTCAATTCAATTCAATTCAAATCGCTTTATTGGCATGATAAGGTACATCCTATGTTGCCAAAGCATCAAAATACATTTATGGTTGAACACATAAACGCAGTTCTATTCATACAGTGTATAAACAGGTATATCCCTGAGTGTATAAATATACATTCGCATTATTTATATATACTCTTTTCTTAGGTTTACTGGTTGTCCCTCTGTTCATGGCAAGCTGTAACATAGTGTGCCGCCAGTGCTACACAGCTTCTCTCCTCCCCCAGTAGGTATGGGAGTTTTTGGTCGTCATTCAGATTTATGAATTCAGGGCATATTTGTGAGAATTTTTGGTAGAAATTCTCCCTGATGCCCTGATATTTTCCACAGGCTGTGAGGAAGTGCATCTCTGTCTCCACTACTCCCTGACTGCAGTGAGAGCATATCCTGTCCTCTCTTGGCAGCCTGGTCTGCCTGTGTCTGCCTTTTTCGATCGCTAGGCTATGTTCGCTAAGTCTGTACCTTGTCAAGGTTTTTCTCAGTTTGTTATCCTTTACCATGGTCAGGTACTCAGCCATGTTGTATTGTCTGTTTAGGGTCAAGTAGCAATTGAGTTTGCTTTGGGTTTTTGTTGTTTCTGCCCAATATGACAGGTATTTTTCCTTTTGTTTAGTGACAATTGTGTTGGGTCGAATTCTCTCTGCTACGATGTCACTGTCCTGGGGTTGGTTATTGTTAGTAGTGTTAGTGGTTGCTTCACTGAGTCCCAGGACTAGTTGACACTCCCAATCTCTCTCTCTCTCACACTCCCAATCTCTCTCTCTCTCACACTCCCAATCTCTCCCTCTCTCACACTCCCAATCTCTCTCTCTCACACTCCCAATCTCTCTCTCTCTCACACTCCCAATCTCTCTCTCTCTCTCTCACACTCCCAATCTCTCTCTCTCTCTCTCACACTCCCAATCTCTCTCTCTCTCACACTCCCAATCTCTCTCTCTCTCACACTCCCAATCTCTCTCTCTCTCACACTCCCAATCTCTCTCTCTCACACTCCCAATCTCTCTCTCTCAGACTCCCAATCGCTCTCTCTCTCACGCTCGCAATCTTTCTCTCTCACACTCCGTCTCTCTCTCTCTCACACTCCCCGTCTCTCTCTCTCTCACACTCCCAATCTCTCTCTCTCACACTCCCAATCTCTCTCTCTCTCACACTCCCAGTCTCGCTCTCTCTCACGCTCCCAATCTCTCTCTCTCACACTCCCAGTCTCTCTCTCTCTCGAACTCCCAATCTCTCTCTCTCTCTCACACTCCCAAACTCTCTCTCTCTCACTCCCAGTCTCTCTCTCTCACACTCCCAATCTCTCTCTCACACTACCAATCTCTCTCTCTCACTCCCCCAATCTCTCTCTCTCTCACACTCCCAATCTCTCTCTCACACACTCCCAATCTGTCTCTCTCTCACACTACCAATCTCTCTCTCACTCTCACGCACCCAATCTCTCTCTCTCTCACACTCCAAATCTCTCTCTCTCACACTCCCAATCTTTCTCTCTCTCACACTCCCAATCTCTCTCTCACACTCCCAATCTTTCTCTCTCTCACACTCCCAATCTCTCTCTCTCTCACACTCCCAATCTCTCTCTCTCACACTCCCAATCTCTCTCTCTCTCACACTCCCAATCTCTCTCTCTCTCACACTCCCAATCTCTCTCTCTCTGACACTCCCAATCTCTCTCTCTCTCACACTCCCAATCTCTCTCTCACACTCCCAATCTCTCTCTCTGACACTCCCAATCTCTCTCTCTCTCACTCCCAATCACTCTCTCTCACACTCCCAATCTCTCTCTCTCTCTCACACTCCCAGTCTCGCTCTCTCTCACACTCCCAACCTCTCTCTCACACTCCCAGTCTCTCTCTCTCTCAAACTCCCAATCTCTCTCTCTCTCACAGTCCCAAACTCTCTCTCTCACACTCCCAATCTCTCTCTCTCACACTCCCAATCTCTCTCTCTCTCACTCCCAGTCTCTCTCTCTCACACTCCCAATCTCTCTCTCTATCACACTCCCAACCTCTCACTCACACTCCCAATCTCTCTCTCTCACACTCCCAATCTCTCTCTCTCTCACACTCACAATCTCTCTCTCTCTCACTCCTAGTCTCTCTCACTCCCAATCTCTCTCTCACACACTCCCAATCTGTCTCTCTCACTCCCAATCTCTCTCTTTCTCTCACACCCCCAGTCTCTCTCTCTCACAGACTCCCAGTCTCTCCCTCTCACACTCCCAATCTCTCTCTCACACTCCCAATCTCTCTCTCTCTCACTCCCAATCTCTCTCTCTCTCACACTCCCAATCTCTCTCTCTTTCACACTCCCAATCTCTCTCTCTTTCACACTCCCAATCTCTCTCTCTCTCACACTCCCAATCTCTCTCTCTCTCACACTCCCAATCTCTTTCTCTCTCACAGTCCCAATCTCTCTTTCTCACAATCCCAGTCTCTCTCTCTCACACACTCCCAGTCTCCCTCTCTCACACTCCCAATCTCTCTCTCTCACACACACAATCTCTCTCTCTCTCACTCCCAATCTCTCTCTCTCTCTCACACTGCTAATCTCTCTGACACTCCCAATCTCTCTCTCTCTCAAACTCCCAATCTCTCTCTCACACTCCCAATCTTTCTCTCTCTCACACTCTCAATCTCTCTCTCTCTCACACTCCCAATCTCTCTCTCTCACACTCCCAATCTCTCTCTCTCACACTCCCAATCTCTCTCTCTCTCACACTCCCAATCTCTCTCTCTCTCACACTCCCAATCTCTCTCTCTCTCTCACTCAATTCAATTCAATTCAATTCAAATCGCTTTATTGGCATGATAAGGTACATCCTATGTTGCCAAAGCATCAAAATACATTTATGGTTGAACACATAAACGCAGTTCTATTCATACAGTGTATAAACAGGTATATCCCTGAGTGTATAAATATACATTCGCATTATTTATATATACTCTTTTCTTAGGTTTACTGGTTGTCCCTCTGTTCATGGCAAGCTGTAACATAGTGTGCCGCCAGTGCTACACAGCTTCTCTCCTCCCCCAGTAGGTATGGGAGTTTTTGGTCGTCATTCAGATTTATGAATTCAGGGCATATTTGTGAGAATTTTTGGTAGAAATTCTCCCTGATGCCCTGATATTTTCCACAGGCTGTGAGGAAGTGCATCTCTGTCTCCACTACTCCCTGACTGCAGTGAGAGCATATCCTGTCCTCTCTTGGCAGCCTGGTCTGCCTGTGTCTGCCTTTTTCGATCGCTAGGCTATGTTCGCTAAGTCTGTACCTTGTCAAGGTTTTTCTCAGTTTGTTATCCTTTACCATGGTCAGGTACTCAGCCATGTTGTATTGTCTGTTTAGGGTCAAGTAGCAATTGAGTTTGCTTTGGGTTTTTGTTGTTTCTGCCCAATATGACAGGTATTTTTCCTTTTGTTTAGTGACAATTGTGTTGGGTCGAATTCTCTCTGCTACGATGTCACTGTCCTGGGGTTGGTTATTGTTAGTAGTGTTAGTGGTTGCTTCACTGAGTCCCAGGACTAGTTGACACTCCCAATCTCTCTCTCTCTCACACTCCCAATCTCTCTCTCTCACACTCCCAATCTCTCTCTCTCTCACACTCCCAATCTCTCCCTCTCTCTCACACTCCCAATCTCTCTCTCTCACACTCCCAATCTCTCTCTCTCACACTCCCAATCTCTCTCTCTCTCACACTCCCAATCTCTCTCTCACACTCCCAATCTCTCTCTCTCACACTCCCAATCTCTCTCACTCACACTCCCAATCTCTCTCTCTCAGACTCCCAATCGCTCTCTCTCTCACGCTCGCAATCTTTCTCTCTCACACTCCGTCTCTCTCTCTCTCACACTCCCAATCTCTCTCTCTCACACTCTCAATCTCTCTCTCTCTCTCTCACACTCCCAGTCTCGCTCTCTCTCACGCTCCCAATCTCTCTCTCTCACACTCCCAGTCTCTCTCTCTCTCGAACTCCCAATCTCTCTCTCTCTCACACTCCCAAACTCTCTCTCTCTCACTCCCAGTCTCTCTCTCTCACACTCCCAATCTCTCTCTCTATCACACTCCCAATCTCTCTCTCACACACCCAATCTCTCTCTCTCACACTCCCAATCTCTCTCTCTCTCACACTCCCAATCTCTCTCTCTCTCACACTCCCAATCTCTCTCTCTCACACTCCCAATCTCTCTCTCTCTCACACTCCCAATCTCTCTCTCTCTCACACTCCCAATCTCTCTCTCTCACACTCCCAATCTCTCTCTCTCACACTCCCAATCTCTCTCTCTCTCACACTCCCAATCTCTCTCTCACACTCCCAATCTCTCTCTCTCTCACACTCCCAATCTCTCTCTCACACTCCCAATCTCTCTCTCTCACACTCCCAATCTCTCTCTCTCACACTCCCAATCTCTCTCTCTCACACTCCCAATCTCTCTCTCTCACACTCCCAATCTCTCTCTCACTCACACTCCCAATCTCTCTCTCTCAGACTCCCAATCGCTCTCTCTCTCACGCTCGCAATCTTTCTCTCTCACACTCCGTCTCTCTCTCTCTCTCACACTCCCAATCTCTCTCTCTCACACTCCCAATCTCTCTCTCTCTCTCACACTCCCAGTCTCGCTCTCTCTCACGCTCCCAATCTCTCTCTCACACTCCCAGTCTCTCTCTCTCTCGAACTCCCAATCTCTCTCTCTCTCACACTCCCAAACTCTCTCTCTCTCACTCCCAGTCTCTCTCTCTCACACTCCCAATCTCTCTCTCACTCCCAATCTCTCTCTTTCTCTCACACTCCCAATCTCTCTCTCTCACACTATCAATCTCTCTCTCACTCTCACGCACCCAATCTCTCTCTCTCTCACACTCCAAATCTCTCTCTCTCTCACACTCCCAATCTTTCTCTCTCTCACACTCCCAATCTCTCTCTCTCACACTCCCAATCTCTCTCTCTCACACTCCCAATCTCTCTCTCTCACACTCCCAATCTCTCTCTCTCACACTCCCAATCTCTCTCTCCCACACTCCCAATCTCTCTCTCTCTCACACCCCCAATCTCTCTCTCTCTCACACTCCCAATCTCTCTCTCTCTCACACTCCCAATCTCTCTCTCTCTCACACTCCCAATCTCTCTCTCACACTCCCAATCTCTCTCTCTCACACTCCCAATCTCTCTCTCTCTCACTCCCAATCACTCTCTCTCACACTCCCAATCTCTCTCTCTCTCTCACACTCCCAGTCTCGCTCTCTCTCACACTCCCAACCTCTCTCTCACACTCCCAGTCTCTCTCTCTCTCTCAAACTCCCAATCTCTCTCTCTCTCACAGTCCCAAACTCTCTCTCTCACACTCCCAATCTCTCTCTCTCTCACACTCCCAATCTCTCTCTCTCTCACTCCCAGTCTCTCTCTCTCACACTCCCAATCTCTCTCTCTATCACACTCCCAACCTCTCACTCACACTCCCAATCTCTCTCTCTCACACTCCCAATCTCTCTCTCTCTCACACTCACAATCTCTCTCTCTCTCACTCCTAGTCTCTCTCACTCCCAATCTCTCTCTCACACACTCCCAATCTGTCTCTCTCACTCCCAATCTCTCTCTTTCTCTCACACCCCCAGTCTCTCTCTCTCACAGACTCCCAGTCTCTCCCTCTCACACTCCCAATCTCTCTCTCACACTCCCAATCTCTCTCTCACACTCCCAATCTCTCTCTCTCTCACTCCCAATCTCTCTCTCTCTCACACTCCCAATCTCTCTCTCTTTCACACTCCCAATCTCTCTCTCTTTCACACTCCCAATCTCTCTCTCTCTCACACTCCCAATCTCTCTCTCTCTCACACTCCCAATCTCTTTCTCTCTCACAGTCCCAATCTCTCTTTCTCACAATCCCAGTCTCTCTCTCTCACACACTCCCAGTCTCCCTCTCTCACACTCCCAATCTCTCTCTCTCACACACACAATCTCTCTCTCTCTCACTCCCAATCTCTCTCTCTCTCTCACACTGCTAATCTCTCTCACACTCCCAATCTCTCTCTCTCTCAAACTCCCAATCTCTCTCTCTCACACTCCCAATCTCTCTCTCTCTCACACTCCCAATCTCTCTCTCTCACACTCCCAATCTCTCTCTCTCTCACACTCCCAATCTCTCTCTCACACTCCCAATCTCTCTCTCTCTCACACTCCCAATCTCTCTCTCACACTCCCAATCTCTCTCTCTCACACTCCCAATCTCTCTCTCTCACACTCCCAATCTCTCTCTCACTCACACTCCCAATCTCTCTCTCTCAGACTCCCAATCGCTCTCTCTCTCACGCTCGCAATCTTTCTCTCTCACACTCCGTCTCTCTCTCTCTCTCACACTCCCAATCTCTCTCTCTCACACTCCCAATCTCTCTCTCTCTCTCACACTCCCAGTCTCGCTCTCTCTCACGCTCCCAATCTCTCTCTCACACTCCCAGTCTCTCTCTCTCTCGAACTCCCAATCTCTCTCTCTCTCACACTCCCAAACTCTCTCTCTCTCACTCCCAGTCTCTCTCTCTCACACTCCCAATCTCTCTCTCACTCCCAATCTCTCTCTTTCTCTCACACTCCCAATCTCTCTCTCACACTCCCAATCTGTCTCTCTCACTCCCAATCTCTCTCTTTCTCTCACACCCCCAGTCTCTCTCTCTCACAGACTCCCAGTCTCTCCCTCTCACACTCCCAATCTCTCTCTCACACTCCCAATCTCTCTCTCACACTCCCAATCTCTCTCTCACACTCCCAATCTCTCTCTCTCTCACTCCCAATCTCTCTCTCTCTCACTCCCAATCTCTCTCTCTCTCACACTCCCAATCTCTCTCTCTTTCACACTCCCAATCTCTCTCTCTTTCACACTCCCAATCTCTCTCTCTCTCACACTCCCAATCTCTCTCTCTCTCACACTCCCAATCTCTCTTTCTCACAATCCCAGTCTCTCTCTCTCACACACTCCCAGTCTCCCTCTCTCACACTCCCAATCTCTCTCTCTCACACACACAATCTCTCTCTCTCTCACTCCCAATCTCTCTCTCACACTGCTAATCTCTCTCACACTCCCAATCTCTCTCTCTCTCAAACTCCCAATCTCTCTCTCTCACACTCCCAATCTTTCTCTCTCTCACACTCCCAATCTCTCTCTCTCTCACACTCCCAATCTCTCTCTCTCTCACACTCCCAATCTTTCTCTCTCTCACACTCCCAATCTCTCTCTCTCTCACACTCCCAATCTCTCTCTCTCTCACACTCCCAATCTCTCTCTCTCTCTCACTCAATTCAATTCAATTCAATTCAAATCGCTTTATTGGCATGATAAGGTACATCCTATGTTGCCAAAGCATCAAAATACATTTATGGTTGAACACATAAACGCAGTTCTATTCATACAGTGTATAAACAGGTATATCCCTGAGTGTATAAATATACATTCGCATTATTTATATATACTCTTTTCTTAGGTTTACTGGTTGTCCCTCTGTTCATGGCAAGCTGTAACATAGTGTGCCGCCAGTGCTACACAGCTTCTCTCCTCCCCCAGTAGGTATGGGAGTTTTTGGTCGTCATTCAGATTTATGAATTCAGGGCATATTTGTGAGAATTCTTGGTAGAAATTCTCCCTGATGCCCTGATATTTTCCACAGGCTGTGAGGAAGTGCATCTCTGTCTCCACTACTCCCTGACTGCAGTGAGAGCATATCCTGTCCTCTCTTGGCAGCCTGGTCTGCCTGTGTCTGCCTTTTTCGATCGCTAGGCTATGTTCACTAAGTCTGTACCTTGTCAAGGTTTTTCTCAGTTTGTTATCCTTTACCATGGTCAGGTACTCAGCCATGTTGTATTGTCTGTTTAGGGTCAAGTAGCAATTGAGTTTGCTTTGGGTTTTTGTTGTTTCTGCCCAATATGACAGGTATTTTTCCTTTTGTTTAGTGACAATTGTGTTGGGTCGAATTCTCTCTGCTACGATGTCACTGTCCTGGGGCTGGTTATTGTTAGTAGTGTTAGTGGTTGCTTCACTGAGTCCCAGGACTAGTTGACACTCCCAATCTCTCTCTCTCTCACACTCCCAATCTCTCTCTCTCACACTCCCAATCTCTCTCTCTCTCACACTCCCAATCTCTCTCTCTCTCACACTCCCAATCTCTCTCTCTCTCACACTCCCAATCTCTCTCTCTCTCACACTCCCAATCTCTCTCTCTCTCACACTCCCAATCTCTCTCTCTCACACTCCCAATCTCTCTCTCTCTCACACACTCCCAATCTCTCTCTCACACTCCCAATCTCTCTCTCACACTCCCAATCTCTCTCTCTCACACTCCCAATCTCTCTCTCACTCACACTCCCAATCTCTCTCTCTCTCACACTCCCAATCTCTCTCTCTCTCACACTCCCAATCTCTCTCTCTCTCACACTCCCAATCTCTCTCTCTCTCACACTCCCAATCTCTCTCTCTCACACTCCCAATCTCTCTCTCTCTCACACTCCCAATCTCTCTCTCACACTCCCAATCTCTCTCTCACACTCCCAATCTCTCTCTCTCACACTCCCAATCTCTCTCTCTCAGACTCCCAATCGCTCTCTCTCTCACGCTCGCAATCTTTCTCTCTCACACTCCGCCTCTCTCTCTCTCACACTCCCAATCTCTCTCTCTCACACTCCCAATCTCTCTCTCTCTCTCACACTCCCAGTCTCGCTCTCTCTCACGCTCCCAATC